>NC_079362.1:61020086-61320086 GCF_029582105.1 Oenanthe melanoleuca | reverse complement strand
ATAATCTTCATTGAAATCTTAACTAAAATCCACTGTATTTTTTTCATATAACCTAAACAATTGTCATATTAGTTTCTTTCAAAATACTTAAGCAAATATGTAAATACTAACAGGGCAACAGTTTGTTTGAATTGTGTTCAGAAAAATTTTTCTTTGGAAATGTCTTTGTGCCTGGGATGTATTTGCTGTCTGAAAACTTCAAAGAGCTCGGTCAGAGATTCAGGAGAAGAGCAGTCACATGGTGCAGAATGCTGTAGCTGGGGCACTTGAAGTACACTAGAGAAAGAAGGTGACACTTCTAAAATAGGGGAAAAAAAGCAGGAAATCTGTTAGTGTGACCAAAGATGTTTTTTCATTGGTGTCATGCTTGTGAGACATGGATGAACACGAGTACAGTAGTCTTGTGTATAGGCCCAAAAATAATTTTTACAAACTTATATTGTCCTTATGTTCTGATGCCAGAGTTTGCTGCTTATCAAGACAAAAGTTTTAAGGGATAAAATGAAGCAACATTTTCCTCTCTAAGGAACACTTGAAAAATCTAATTCTAGGATCTATTAACAATAGGACATACAGCTAGTGCTGTAGACCATACACAGACAGAAAATGACATGTAGAGGAGGTCTAGATTATAAACAACTCAATTGGTCCTAGTGCTGAAGCTTCTTTTCAGAAAAAATATATCTCCATGGAAATTAACACTTGAGAGGAATGTATGAGTGAAATAATGGTCTGAAAGTTTAAGCATGGAGAAAGGTGAACTAGTGAGCTGGTTAGCATACTTCAGTCCTCATAAAAATTTCTTAAAAATTACTTTCTTGGAAAAAAATGTCTGCATGCCAAGTAGTCTCAGTCATGGGACTGCTGGTCACCTCAGGAAGATTTGTTATAACATAGGAATTGGACGCATGAACACAGATTATAAATCCAAACACTGTTGCATAATTTTAGATAAAATTTCTGTGGGCAAACCCTCTCTTCAACATCAGTTTTGAAACTGCAGCTTTGAAAACAAAATCTCTCTGAAGATAAATGTTCACTCCTTGTTCTCTTGGGAAAGAAGTTTTCAAAAACTGAGCGGGGAAAGTGCAGAAGGCAGCACTCCTCCTTCCCACTGAGCAGCTGTCTGTCTTCTGGATACAGCAGGCACACAGAGAGGGGCTCAGCCTTGCATCCTCTTGCCCCTTGTTTTGTCCATATCTCATAATGGCCACGAACTACAAGGGAAAAAGGAAGGCTCAATGAAATACTCAGTTATTGTATTTGGAAAATCTTCATTTTTGTGCACAGATATTACTAGAAAATATCATAGTCAGAAAGATAAATCAGTAAAAAGAAAGATTGTCAAGTTTGCTTCTAGTTTGGCAAAATTCATAGCTCAGCATGTAGAACATAATTTTTTTATTGTTCAGTCATTTTTACCCATTTCAATAATTTGAACCAATGAGAAGCTTTGATTCAGAAAGTTGGATTATATTCTGCCCCACTCTAATAAATTCTGTCATTTATTATGTGAATCCTGGTGTATGTACTCCACAATGCTTCACAAAACCAGTGCATGTATTTTTTTATTAATTATTTATACATATATTGGGTTCTGCTCTGAACTATCAGCATTTTTGCTATGGGCAAATTCACTCAGTCAAAATTTGGCCCACTGTTCCTTTGTTCTTTTAGGGGTCTGTGTGTATTTGTATGCTGAACTTGATTTATGCACCCAATTAATAGGGGAAACAGAGAAAAACAAATGTCCAACAAATTTACTATTAATATATTCATTTAACATCTACATGAACTTTAAAACTGCTGAATCAACTAATTTTCAAATAAAATGCAAAATATGACAGAGAACTATTTTATTCTCTTCTAGAAGCAAGAAATAGCATGGGCATTTTTATATCTCATCTCAGAATGGGATCTGACCTAGATTTAAACTCTTATCTCTAGAGATGAAAGATCTCCACATTAATCTACTGTTGCTTGAACATGTGGCTTTACATATATCAAGAGGGGGGCAGCTCATGAAGTTGAACTTCAGCTGCTTATCTTTTGTTCTTCACTAGAGCAGGGCAGTGAAATGATCCCTCTCCTTTCTCGTCCCCTCCCCCAAAACAGGAAAAGAAAAGAAAGAAGCTTTAATCCTCTCTGGTACAAATTTCCCTAATATTCAATAATCACTCCCTGTCTCCTTCCCTGTGGGAGACGTCTGGTAGCATCTGTGCCAGCATATGTTAGACATCTCTGAGTGGGTCACTACCTCATTTTGTCACCGACTCCTCTATCACCTAGAGAGACAGCAGCATCCCTCCTCAACACAGCCCTCCACAAGACACAGCACTGTCATGTCTCTCTCAATAAACTTGGTTCAGTACACTTTAGCCCATTCTCTGTACACTTTAACCCACTGACTGTGGTTAACCCACTCCTAGCTGAATGCTTTTCACAGTGGCATTAATATGAGTGAAAGGAGCATTATCATGTGTATTGCTTTAAAATGAGCCCTCTGATGCTAATTTCAGACATGTACCTGAGAGGACAGGAAGGAAAAAAATAGGTCCTTATAGGTCACTTAATATGCTTTAAATGCTTTGAATAATACATATGTAATTTGCAAATAGGTGATATTTCAAATCTCACTTGTGATTCATTTCTATGGCAATAGATTTTATTAATGGCTGTGATAAAGTCTGCTTTTTCTTTCCTTAATTCAAGAAAATTAGACTGAAACATCTGGCTGCATTAGCTCTCAGAAGTTGTCTGTGAGTCGCTTTTCTTTTTCAGTTTGTGGTGCAATGATGTATTGTAGGACTGTTTTCAGCAGAGGTGCCATTTCTGAAGTGTGCACTGAGCTTTTTCCAAGCTAATGACTCCTACATCTGCTCCACGTTTCAGTCCAGCCTCTATTTTTTCCTATAATCATGGCTGATCCTCAGAAAGTTTCCAAGATAAATTTCTGTAGTTTAATCTAAAAATAATACATAAACACATTTTTGAAGTCTCAAAATAGTCTATGTCTTATTAGGATTAATTTCTTATTATTTCTGATATTTAATTGAGGCAGGATAGGAAAACCTAAAGCATGTTGTCAGATAATATGGTATAGCAGAATGGTTTTTTTCCCACTGATTTCCTTTTCAAAGGCCTAAAATCTACTAAGTTAAGAGCCTGTTAAACTTTTATGAAAGTCACTTTAATTTTCTGTGCGCTTAAATCTAACTAAAACAAAACTAAATAACTTTTAAAGTGTTATCCTCCACGTTCAGATGCTGATTCAAAGTGATGTGAAACAAATAGGTGTATCATGATCCTCTACTTTTTAAGTAGCACTGAGCTAATTTAAAATTTTACTTCTCATACTAGTCAGAAAATATATCATATAACTGAATAACAAATCCAGCAGTCAGTTCAGCTTTGTCACACATAATACTGAAAAGACTTTCTCTAGGCTGGTTTATCTAGAACTGTAATATTATCTAAAATGAGGGTTTCAAGACCTTGAAATATAATTTCCTAATTGGAAAAATGAAACTAAATACACCTTCCCTGAAACCATACCATATGTTCCTAAAGTTCCATCTGCTTCATATATCATCAGTCCCTCTGCACAAGAGTCAGCCCTTCACTGTCATTTGAGCAAATTATCTGGCAGATAAAAAAATGGCAATCTAGAGAACTCAGCTCTTTTCTATATGATGATGCAGTATGAAATGCCTATCAATTTTTTTGAATCATAAAAACTCCTCTGATGCACTTACAGACGTGATAATTATATTTTTGAATATATGTTTCTGAATATATTTTTGAACATACATGTTTCTACCTATTGGGTATAAACATAATCAATCATTATTAGCATAAGGGGGGCATTGTAACATTTTCTTCCTCTCTGAAATTTCCAGATTACTAAATCTGTATTAGGAGACAAGAAATGACAATTTCATGGTTTATTTTTTAACAAAATCATTCCTATAAAATGGGAAAAAGTTTAATGGAAAGATTGCACTTGGATACGTTGGTGTGAGTTCTGATTTATAGGAGGATAGCTGTGGACAGAATACGGCCCCAAGTGTTTTAAATATATAACCCTCGTTAAGATTCGGAAACTGAAGTAGAGCTGAGCTCATGGGTGCCAGACTACTGCTGATTTTAGAAACCTGTGACAATAGGGGTTAATACTGGAAAACCTGATAGACCTGTACGTGTAGTAGCAGCATGAGCAGTGCTGCTGTAATTGCATTTTCTTTCTTTCCTGTTAGATAGAGAATAATCAATATCCAAGGAGAAGCTGAATAAGAAATTTTCAATGATTTGTGGTGCTGTTCAACAGGGATATGACATTTTTGACTCTTAAGTCAATTGTCTGCCTCAAAATTATTTCTGAACTTTTTTCTAAACTGTGCATTAAAATTTGCCTGAGTAGGTATTGTCAGGCAAACGATATTTCATAGTGTTTTCAGGAGCATGTTTGAATAATCATGATGAATTCCTTTTTGCTACTGAGTACCTTAATAAAGAATCAATACTGCAGCAGGCCTCAGAGGAGTGAATCTCCACATAGTCTTTTGCTTGGTTCAGCTGACACTGAGAATATCATGTAAAGATGTGCACAAGCATTGTCAGCCAACTTGTCCTCTTGCTGATTAGACTTAGGGACATATTTGATTACAGAATAAATGGGCAACATGCTTTTGCCACTCCTTCTCAATATAATTTGCAATTTTGCTACACTGTAAAATGTGATTGACAAGTTTCTAGGGTTTTACATTTGGAAGATAAAGTATGAGGTGAAATTAAATAAAAAATTAGAGAATAATAAAATGCCAGAGAATAATATCCTCTTATCTTTACAATTGTAGAGAACTGTGGTTACAGTCATGTTTGATGACAAGAGGTTTTGAGGGAGGACATGTTCTGACTGTTGTCATAAAGAGATTGGAATTGCCATCTATGTAAATAAAGTAAGGATTGCCTTTATGTCTGTGACCAGCCCTTGTGTAAGTCCACACAAGCTCCTCAGTTAGAGTATTTGAGTATAAATTATCGTAAACTAATTTATATAGTTTTATCTGAACCTTGTATATTCTAATTTTGCAAGCCTTAAATTGAATATTTGTCTACACATATTGGTATTTAGAGCCTAAGAGAGTGTTGTGATCTGAAAGACTAATCAGATAGCAGATGGTGGGGTATCAGTATATGAAATAAAATAAAAAAAACTTTTCATTCTATTACTCATTAGAACATCCTCCTTCTTTTTCCATGATTTGACATACAGTAGAATATAGGTTACAACAGGGAGAACAATTTGTGAACAGTATCTCCCCAACATGGAGATGAAATGAATAATTTCATAGAACTTTTCTATGTTGAATTGCAGAATTGTGTAAATGCTCATGTAGGAGTATATAAGCCTGCATGCAACAAAAAATACACTCAGATACTTTATTGAATTTTCCACTAGTAGCAGATCACATAATATTGCAAGTTTACCTAATAGAGAGGTTTTTTTTTCTGTCAGAAAATTCTGTATAGTGAGAACTTTATCTTCTGTCTTGTCTCAAGGTGCTTTCTTCAAAAACAATATCAGTTGTCACATACCTAGAAAAAAATATTACTGATTTCCAGATTAAATTTCTGTTAAAAATAGCAGTATTGTCTTAGTCACAAATATATTTTCATGATGTATCTGGGTCTTCCAAACTATTTATTCTTTACTTAAAGCATAAATCAGCTTATAAAAATGTATTTAGTTTAGATGTTAAAGAAAGGGATGACTGTCATGATATGCCTGTGGTTGTAGATTTCTACACAGTATCTATATAACGTGCTCCATTTTCAAGATGTTACTTTAGAACTACATTGTTCACTAAGTAACTGAAAATAGCTGAAAGGTAGAAAATAAAGAACATTCTCATTCCTCACAAGTTTTTATTGAATAACATGCTAACTGAATAAGCACATTAAGAGTTACATTAAGTACTCATTATATCCGCAAACAATAAGGTTTTTCTTTTACTCCCTGAAGAAAATTGTTCTTAAAGTTTCAACCCTCATCATATATGCCGGAATAGTTTAGAATTTAATTTCCCATGCACCTCTCACCTGGAAGAAAAATTTTGCCTCTTTTGATTTGTAGTCAAAGTCCAAAGAGGCAGAGAAACCACTCACTATGATCACTTTAGAACTGAGGCCTGGAAGGGAAATTTTGCAAAAGAGAGAAAGAGAGGAAGAGAGAAAGCGAGAAAGAGAGAAAGAAAGAAAGAAAGGAAAGAAAGGAAGAGAGAAAGAAAGAGAGAAAGAGAGAAAGAGAAAGAAAGAAAGAAAGAAAGAAAGAAAGAAAGAAAGAAAGAAAGAAAGAAAGAAAGAAAGAAAGAGAAAGAAAGAAAGAGAAAGAAAGAATGAGAGGAAGGAAGGAAGGAAGGAAGGAAGGAAGGAAGAGAGAGAGAGAGAAAGAGAGAAAGAGAGAAAGAAAGAAAGAAAGAAAGGAAAGAAAGGAAGAGAGAAAGAAAGAGAGAAAGAGAGAAAGAGAGAGAAAGAAAGAAAGAAAGAAAGAAAGAAAGAAAGAAAGAAAGAAAGAAAGAAAGAAAGAAAGAAAGAAAGAAAGAAAAAGAAAGAAAGAAAGAAAGAAAGAAAGAAAGAAAGAAAGAAAGAAAGAGAAAGAAAGAAAGAGAAAGAAAGAATGAGAGGAAGGAAGGAAGGAAGGAAGGAAGGAAGGAAGAGAGAGAGAGAGAGAAAGAGAGAAAGAGAGAAAGAAAGAAAGGAAAGAAAGGAAGAGAGAAAGAAAGAGAGAAAGAGAGAAAGAGAGAAAGAGAGAGAAAGAAAGAAAGAAAGAAAGAAAGAAAGAAAGAAAGAAAGAAAGAAAGAAAGAAAGAAAGAAAGAAAGAAAGAAAGAAAGAAAGAAAGAAAGAAAGAAAGAGAAAGAAAGAAAGAGAAAGAAAGAATGAGAGGAAGGAAGGAAGGAAGGAAGGAAGGAAGGAAGAGAGAGAGAGAGAGAAAGAGAGAAAGAGAGAAAGAAAGAAAGAAAGGAAAGAAAGGAAGAGAGAAAGAAAGAGAGAAAGAAAGAAAGAGAGAGAAAGAAAGAAAGAAAGAAAGAAAGAAAGAAAGAAAGAAAGAAAGAAAGAAAGAAAGAGAAAGAAAGAAAGAAAGAGAAAGAAAGAATGAGAGGAAGGAAGGAAGGAAGGAAGGAAGAGAGAGAGAGAGAGAGAAAGAGAGAAAGAGAGAAAGAGAGAAAGAGAGAAAGAAAGAGAGAAAGAAAGAGAGAAAGAAAGAAAGAATCTGTTAATTTCGTGCATAACTTTTAAAAGGAGACTAATACTTACACCAAAATATAAGTTTTTATAGCATGTTAGTGCTATAAAATTCGTCAGAATATTGGACAACGGCATTTCTATCATGTAAGTGAAAATTTATCAAAAAATGTAAAATACGGAAGTCAGAGTATATAAACACGTGGTCCCAAATGTCATTTGTGAGACATATGAGGGGGGCATCTTCCCACTGAAATCTGTAAGAAGGGGCTGAATTCACCTGAATTTCGGGGTAGATGATGTCTAAAACGCACTTTATACAAGCAGGAGTCGCACTGTTGGTGTGCCTGGCAGTGGAAGGTGGCTGTGCACAAGGGAAGGCTGCTGCCAGTGCTTGCTCCTCCTGCTTCCCCGGGAATCTCGCTGCCGGGCCATCCCGCCGCCCGCTGCTCGCATCCTCACCCTCAGCCTGGCTCAGCTCCCCGAGGCTGGCTGCTGTTCTCCGCCTGCAGCAGACACCGGGGCAGCATCCTGTGCCGCATCCCCGGCTCGGGCCGGCAGAGCTTGGACATCCCGCGCCTCTCCTGCCGCGGTAACTGCAGCGCTGCAAGGTCTGGGGATCAGGCTGAGAGCAATTTAAAAGATATGCCCATGTGCAGAAGAAGGTTCAGCTTTTACGGGTTTGGGGTCTGGCTTGATTTTAAGACTGTTGGAAAGCTGAAATTTGAGTGGAAGTTCCCCAACACTAGGATGTAGCCATTTTTGATTACCTGTAAATTCCAGCCATGAAACAATAAGGCTTTCAGCTTAGCAAATACTGAAAATGCTACTCACCGGCTTGGAAATGCATTACATTTTTCTCATTAAGGTCAGAGATGGTTTTCCATTTCTGTTGGCACTCTTAAAACTTCTTGGCAATGCTACACTGGACTTGAGATGACCCATCTGAGAACTGAGTAAGAGCAGAGCTTGTTACAAAATAATTATTTCCTATAAATATTGATCTACCTTAAAATTCTCACAATAAGATAAAGATGCTTTTCAGAAGCCGTATAACTCAGCAAGGAAAGATAGCTTCTTCCATGCAAAGTCAGTGAACCCAGAGGTTACGGATATTCTTTTCCAGCCAAGTTTGTGGCATTGCATTCTCATGTGCCTCACAGTTCTTCTGTACAAGTGTAAAAATATATGTGTGTTCCTGTACAGTTCTGGGTGTTACATGCTTTTTTCTTCCTCATTATCGTGTCTTTGCTCATGTATTTTCACCTAGGCCACTTTAATTTCTCCATTTGGGACTGAAGGAAAGAGGTTTCTCAGGAAATTTCAGTTTTGTTCAAAATGCAGAAGAGTGACAAGAATGTTTTGTTTGCTTGTTTTCAGTGAGTGATAGCAAGTTTATTACCATGTTCAGTTTCTACTTGGGTGCATGCAGAACCTCTGTGCAAAATGAAATGTAGTATCCAGCACTAAATGCCATACTAATTCTGAGCATGCATCTTGTAAAGGTACATCATAAACCAGGATCATAACTTGGCTAGCCAGAAGATTGAAAAATGCTCAACAAAAGTTGCCACTAATGCATATCTTCAGAATAATTTTTGTTTTCTCAGATATGAAACAGCACAAAACAGAACAAAACACAAAGACTAATTCTGCAAACTTACCACACAAGATCTTTCTGGTTAAATGGCTCAATATGACACAGCTTCACTTCAGTGTTATTGACAAAACAGTGCATTCATCAATAAATATGTCATCTCCTGTGCCCTGTGATTCTACTTTGCCTGTAAACATTCAGTCTCCTGGATGAACATACCTACTGATGGACTGCATTAATGTTCTACATTCAGAAGATAATCATTAATCATAGCCTGTAAACTTTGTTTAGAAATACATAGTCTTCTAAGACTCATACTACGTGAAGCTTAAAAGTTAGGTTGACAGATGTCATTAAATCATACACATTAAAATTATATTTCCATTATTTCTTTAATTTCTTTATTTATAATTAATGTCAAAAATACAAGCCAGAGAAGTCAGCAGTTTTTCTACCAGATCTTCCCAGTCAGAAAAACCCCCAAATGTGAAGAAGGTGGAGGGGCAAAAGACTTTTAATAATGCACTGGGAATGTTTTTCTTGTTTTTCTTCAATTGCACACAGGTTCTGCAGTGGGACATGAAGCTCTAATATTTCATCAAATTTCTTAGTTGGGAGAAGTAGGTTTGAAGACAGAAGCAGAGAAATGAGAGGTTTGCAATCTAATGTAGTCTTATCAAGGTTAGTGTTTTATGGGAGACACTTAAAATACGGAGGTGGCAGCAGTGACAAAGCAAAGCTTAAGTTTAAACTGGATCTTGTATTTCATATGCAAATTTCAGATAATTGCTATTTTTGGTTGGATCTCATGGATGGCAGAATAGAGGATTTGGGAACTTCATTCTTCCAATCAGTAACTCCAATTACATAATATAACTCACTTTCAATTCCAGAACTTATATTTTCCTCATTTCTATGTAACTAAGTTACATTCATATACTGGAAATCATGCACATAGTGAAATTTATGTGGACTAAAATAAATTTTCAAAAACATGTCTGACTCTTATGTAGCTCATTTTCATTAATTTAAGGCATGTACATCACTTTCTTATAAAAAAATAAACTGACTTTGATAAATATCTCAGATTTGCCTTAACTTTTGAAAAACACACAGACTATAATTTTGATAACTTTAGTAGGGTAGTTGTCCAATATGTGGGGTTTTATCCCTTAGTTATATGAATATATTTGCAAACAAAAAGAAGTAGAAGAAAGAGAAAGGGAGAGAGGGACAGAGAAAAAGACAGCATATCTTACTGTCTTAATCAACACTTAGAAACTTGCCACTACACAGTACTAAGTCAGCATAAGTCTGACCTAGTCTCTGATGTCAAAATTTGTCCCATCATTTTTCATAGCAAATGATTGGATTGACTAATGCACTTGTTTCTGGGACAACACTTTTATTTCTTTTGAAAGTATTCTTAATGGTGATGGAAGATGACATTGAGGCTTTATAGATGAATTTGAACTTCCTGGAAAAGGTGAATAAGAGCTGATCAGGAACATTTAATAAAATTACCTTGTCCAAGTCAAAGAGAATGGGTGAAAAATGTGTTTTACCTTGCACAGGTATTTTTGATATGACTGATTTGATGTCTGAATAGCTAGCAATTAGTAAAATCAAAGGTTCCCCGTAAAAAAAGAAGAAGTTTGAATTACAAAAAATGGGAGACCATAATTATCTGCTAATAATTCCCAGACTTAAAAATCTTGCTATGATTTAAAGGAGACATGTTTTGATATGGGTTTAAATTGGAGACAATTTTAAAACCGCCAAACTACTACGCCATTATGTTTTGAAAGTCTGATTTTTCTGTACTCTAAGACCCCTTTTCCCTCTTAAAAAATATTACAGTTTTAAAATGTGCATTGTCTGGACAGGAAAGAGTCTTAGAACAAAAGCCAACCAGGCACTTCTCTCAGAATTACGTTACTAATCAGATGACAGTAATGAAGGAGACAAGGGACTCAGTCATGATTCTATTTACATGTTTTCACAGGTAGATTAAAGATGTAGAAAGTGTCTTTTTGAAAAGTTACTAATATCCATATATTAGTATATATATATTATATATTAGTATATATATATATATATTAGTATATTGAGCATAAGTATAGCTTGCAGTAGAAAACCAGCTGCCTCAGAGTTACATCTCCTCAGATTATGCAACATGGTGGAAAGTGCAGAAAGGCTGGGGGAAGACAATCTTGGCATTGTTAGGCTAAACAGAGACGCAAGAAGCGAGCAATCACCATCTCATTCCCTTCAAACCTCAGAAAGCAAGCTGGTGCTATTGTTGGCATTGTGGTGACCAAGCAGTGCTGGGAAAGCCATTCCACACCGTGGTCATTCAGTGGTGCCACTGGCAGTGTAGCTGGAGAATAGGGAATTGTGCATGGGCTGTACAAAGCGATGGAGAAGCCGCTTGCATGGGCTCATGCAGACGCTGGGGATGTGGGCAGGTGTGTGGCAAAGCAGGAAAGCAGTGAGCTGGGAAGGGGTTTACTCTTTGTGGCGTTTCCCTCAATGTTCATTCGTGCATTTTCAGTGAGGAAAGTACTGACCACCCATTTTTCAAAATGCAATTAGTTAGTTGTTACAGAGCAAGACAGGATTTTGAATCCTGTATTTCTATTTTTCCTCAAACTTCTCTTTTGTTTCCCCTTCTGTGGCAAACGGCCTAGTTTTGTTTAGTAATAATGACTCATTTAGAGCAGCTTCATAACTTCTTTTTCCAGGAGGATTTGAAAATAAAAGACTGATATAATTTTGGAAGTAAAATTGCTGGGAACTACATGAGATAAAGGAAGCACTAATAAATAAAAAGAGCAATAAATAATAAAAAGAGATGAAAGAAAGCAGAAAAATTTTCATCTGGGATAGAAGCACAGGCCTGAGTCTGGGAGTGAAGAGAAGGAGTTTTCTGTGCTGACATCTTCCAGGATTGGACTCAAACTTAGCCTACAGCAAATCTTGTCAAAAAACTGACTTTGTAAGAGGTTTTTGTTGTTCTACCATTTCCAGCAATTGCCTTAGGGTAATTTGAGCATTTCAGCTTCTGGAAAAATAGATAACATGATATAATATATATTTATTAGCAGACAAACACTGTAAGTTGTTGATATTTCCACATATCAGTTGTTAAAAATGAAACAACAAGGCAGTCTTGTCTTGCATCTGACAGTTTCAGTTCCTGGCACACTAAGCTCTTGTTTGATAAGCTACATTCATTCCATATTTGTGTAATACCCTGGAAGAAATTAGGTTGCAATGAAGTCCATTTTTGTCACTGCATGTAGCAATGAATATCACACCCAGCAGGGTACAGTGGCACCTGGCTGTCCAGACCCAGCGTAGCACAAAGCCATCTGGGGGTAATTACAACAAGGTATTCTTTAAAGACCAGATGGGACCAAGGAACAGAAGCCCCTACCCCTCCCAGTCATTTACAACATAATTCCTTTCAATGATATACTTAATCCTCCCACCAGCTACGCTTTTCAGCTTGCTGTTGTCACTGTTCCTTTATGTTAATTCACTTGAGAGACACAGAAAGGGAGAGAGAGCGGAGAGCGGAGAGCGAGCCACCGGTGCCTCAAGGGGCTAAAAGAAATTATTCATCCTTAAATTGTTTCCACTACACCAAGTACAGTAACAGTTGTTTTGTTTTTTGGGTTTTTTTTGTTGTTTTTTTTTTTTTTTTTTTTTAAGAGGGCTGAAATTATCCTAAAGAAGGTCAATGCTATAGCCCTGTGCAACACCAGCTGAGTTTTATTCAGCCACCTGTTAGCTAGGAGTGTTCTGCACATGCTCATGATGCATTTAAACAGTTTAAAGGGTCTTTTTATTGACTGGCAGCCTCCCTATATTCAGAGTGCTCAAGACATGGCCCTGCTTTGTGATCATACGTGGCACACAGGACTTAATTCAATTATGTTGTAAGCCTATCCAGTTTGTATCAGTGGCCTTTCACTTTTGTGTCATTTGTCTTGTATCTTGTAAAGAGTCGGGTGGATTTTTTTTTGTGGGGGAGGGGTTTGTTTTGTTTTGTTTTGGGATTTTTTTAGGAAAAGGCATGCACTAGAAGAAAATTGCCTTTATTTCATCATTCAGATTTGCACTGCAGATGTACAGGCTACACTTTAAGAAGAACACAAAAAAAGTATTTTTATTAATACAAAAGTAGCAAAACAAAAGAAGTTTTCTACAAGTTTAAAATCAAATATATACACGTACATTTAATTTTGACAGAAGGTCAGGCAGACAGCCCAGACATATTTTAAACAAGAAACAAATAGAAAGATGAGTGAAGAGAGAAAAATAAGTAAATACATTTAATAGTTTTAAAATTACAAACCATGGAGGCCTGGATATTGCTATTCTTTCTTTAGAAGTAGTTTTTTTGTTTTAAAGGAGCTGTACATCAAATGACTTCTCAATACAAGTAAGTTTGAATATATTTCAGCCTTGCTTATAGTTCTGTATAGACCCTAAATTCGTGATCAATGTGTGAGTGAACTGCAAATTTTCAAAAAAAAAAAAAAAAAAAAAAAGGTGTTTTGGAATTATATAGCAAGCTGTTGCTAGTATTTAGTAAATTTTTATGAATTATGAAAATGAAATAACAAGGTGTCTTTTGATCTGGAGTTACCAAGGTGAGGTGCTCCTGAAGTTCAATGTGATGCTACGCTTTGCTTTCAGTCACTGCTCCACAGCTCTGACCAAACATTTCAGAAAGTATCAGTCCTGGCTTTTCAACAAATCACCAGCCGTGTCCTTAAGGATATTTAAAATAGATTCAAATGCATGAAAATCTGTCTCTTGCGGAAGAAGCTGCAGAGGTCCAAGCTTTCTGCATACAGAGACCACAAATGCAAATTGAAATAATATTGACAATATAGCTCCAAGAAGCATGGTACAGGCAGAAGGGAGATTGAGCTTTTTTAAAAAATTGATTTATAAAGACTAGATCAGTTTTTGCTGGAAGCTGAGATCAATAAAAATATAATGTGCTGTGGTGAAATGTACCTTTTACCTTTCTATAATGCCTTCAAACGTTGGTGTGAAATCACAGTTATAAAATCCTATCTCTGCTCATGTGTGTGTGTGGATTCCATCACAGTAATAGATAAACACATCTTTGTTAGACTGGGATAAATATTCATTGATATCTCTTCCCTCTCCTTTTTCCACAGAACAAAAGTCAGAGAAAGGGCAGTAGTGCCAAGTTACTTACTAGTCTGCATGGCAAATAGGTATCAGTTGCTGATGTATCAGCCTCAGCACTGAAACACCCTGACCATGAAAGACCTTCACAATATCTTCCCTCCAGTCATTCAAAGAGCTTGTCATGACTGTGAACAATTTATATCTTGAATCTGATCCTTTTCTGACTAACATTTTCCACAAATGGATTTTTGTTTTGGTCATTTTCTCTCATCAGTCTTAAAGATTTGAGGGAGACTTTGAGAAGATTACTGAAAAGCTTAACTGAGCTAGGAAGAGGGATAAATAGTCTGGAGAATGCCACCCATTCAGTTGGGATCTCTGGATAGCATGTGGATACCACAGACATAGACTGCATAACAGAATTCTAGTTCCTCGTCAAATAATGCAATCTTTCTTATGGAAAAGAGCTCCTAAAGGAAAAGCTGGAATATTTAATTTTTAACAAAGAATGAAGACATAATTACTGGGAAAGAACTACAACAAAGTATTTAAAATCCAATTTTACGTGTGTGAAAGCTCACATAAGTCTCAGCATTAGAATTAAGTTGGTCCTTCCTCTTCAAAGGTGGCTGTCACGAAGTTTTCAGGTTCTGATTTCAGTCTCCCCACAAAGAAAACATTTATTTTATAAATTCTTAAATCATATAAGGTATGATTTGTAATCAAAACTGGGTAATCAAATTGTGCAGAAAATAATTTCACATTATTCAAACATATATACTTGAAGTTTTAACCCAGATCTTCAAGGAAGTCAGTGAAAAATAAGGACTGTGCCGATAACTTCCCATCTTGTTTCCATTCTACCATATTGCTTCTCAAATTATGGATGACTGATTAGGTTATTACAGGCATTTATGCATATAATTCCCAGCAATACCTCTGAACCAGAGAGTTCATATATATGAGTATATTTTTTTCACATAAAAATCACATGTTCTTGATCGCAGTGAACTGCTAAATCTCACAAATGCTTACTTTCTAACAAATTGCAAACAATTACAATACACATTATGTCAAAAATCACAGATAGATATGAAGGATGGACTAATGCAAAAAGCTTCTATCATATTCCCAATCCCTAAACACTCACAGTAATTACTTGTGCTTATTTACTTAGATGTAAAGATGTGCCAATTGATTTAATTCAAATAAGACTTATACAGGAATCTTATCTAGTCCACAGCACAACTCAATCCACTTTAAAATGCAAATTATTCCAGTGTAATCTCTCAATTCTCCATCTACCCTGACATTCACTTCCTTCTTTTTCACATTTTGATTGATTCAGTTTAGTTTCCTATGAACTTGGACTTGCCTTTGTGAAGCACATGGTGGGTGAAAATCTCTAAATACTGTGGCATCTGGAACTTACACTGTTGTGATACTATGAAATCATGTGCAGTTTTAGATATGCTGCCCTGGCATCATAGTGTGTTAGAAAGCCCCTTTTTTACACATCATAGGAAAACTTGTTGGGAAAACACTCATAAAATAATAAAGTGAAAAAACAAGAGAGTCCAGAACTATTGAGAAAGTTTGGTTCCATGCAGAAACCACAGCTCTCTATCTTTTGTATTTAATGAACTTGTACCTAAATAATATCCCTGAAGGTGACTTTACAAAAATGTCTTATCCTCTTGGTATCTCCTTTATTTTGGGAAGATAAGCAGCTGAAAGAGGATGTTAATCCCTTTTCCTCCGCCATCCCTTCCTCCTCTTATAAGGTAGTGGTGGTTGTTTCTCAACCCCACAAAGTAATGAAATGAAAATTTGTTATTGAATTCCACCAAGTACATAGCCCTGTCATGGAAGACCACCAAATTTGTCAGGGATGGTTTACCATTAGTAAAGCCATGTTGGTGTCACCAATCACCTCTTTGTTTTCTATGTGCCTTAGCATAGTTTCCAGGAGAATCTGTTCCATGAATTTTCCTGGCACAGAGGAGAGATTGCATTTCCTTCAGTCTTCTGCATCCCCCTTTTTAAAAATGGTAGCTATATTTCCCATTTTGTGATCACCAAGGACTTCACCTAACTGCCATGATTTAAAAAAAAATGGTGGAGAGTGGCTTAGCAGCTTTATTTATCAGCTCCCTCAAGACCCACACATGAATCTTATAAATTCCCACAGACTTGTGCACATTCCTTAGACCATCTTGGCCCTATTCCTCTCCTACAGTGGGCTTAGGGTCTTCATTCTCCCAGGCTCTGCTTTAGCCTTTCTTAACTTGCATGACATAGCTGGAGTACTTCTTGTCTGAGGCACAAAAGCTGTTGAGAGCCTCAGTCTTTTCTTTGCTTGTAGGGCCACCAAGTCTCTGGTTTCCTTCTGGAGTGGGTAACCTTTTCCAGATACTTTCCCCTGCTTCTAATACCTATAGAAACTTTTTCTGGTATCCTCTGTATCTCTGGCCAGACTCAATTTTCACTGAGAATGAGACACATGAAAGAAAACATGCCTTCTGTTTAAAAGTCGATTAAAGCACAAAGCTATTGGAAAATTATATATTAAAATAAATAAATAAATGAAATTATTTTTAAATACAAAGCCAGTACCAGTGGTCAGGAAGACAAGACTTTGGAAAGGCACTCAATGCAAATACAAAGATACATGCTTTCTGGTATTTTGCTGCTGGAGATTCTTACTGCTGTTGTTTCCTGATGCTCACTTGCTCCTCTGCAAGTATATCAGCTGCAGCTGCTGCAGCATCTATAAGCCCTCTCTTAGCAGGTAGGTACTTAGGGCTAAAGAAAGAAGAGGAAAAATGAGTAGAAGGGTTGTACACAAGAACAGGCAACTGCAGGAGGATGCTGAGCAGGGCAGCCCTGGGGGCTCCCACCTGCTGAAATGCAAACAGATCATCCCTACACTGGGCATTCTGAATCATCACAGGAGACACAGAAAGTCACTATTAATATGAAGTGACCCTGACTGCTGTCCATACAAATTTTGCACATTTAAAAAGTCAAGTATATCAAATAGATGTTCTAATGACAGTATTATATAGGAAGTAAAGAGAAAAGTTGCCGTAAGCTTTTTTCCACATGGTTTTTTGCAGAAATATTTTGTCTGGGTTCATTTTGCTAGACTGGGATATATCCCTAGTTTAATATGGAGAAAATTGTTTTTATTTTCAGTGACTAGACTTGTCAGTTTTGGAACTGTCAGAATGCCTCAATATCTCTTGTTTGTTTATATATTTTTTTTTTTCAGGTTTTTTTAGACAATAGAAATATCTAGGTTTGAAGTTGTTAAGCCCAGTATAAAGAAATGCTTTTAGTGTGGGAAGTATTCAGATATTAAGATGTCATAAAGACATGTCATAAAGAGAAACCGAGAAATCATGAAGACAGCAGTTTTTTACATAGTTAGATTTAACCTGAAGCTAAAATGAAAACTTGTACATCTGCATAGAAGGAAAAACATTAAATGGGAAAACCAGGAAAAAGTAAGTCAATAAGTTTTTCATTGATTGAGACTTTTTTTTTTTTTGTCTAGTGCATTGAATTCCTTAATATTAGTTCTTCTTGGTTAGATAGATCCTGGTCTTGGTGAATCCATTCACATTTTTAGCTTACTTAGTAGTTAAACTCAACCAAAACTCTATAAAAAGAGAGGGCTTTATTTAGAACATGTGAAAAATTAATGAAACAATACACAACTTCTGAATATTTTCATGTAGATTAAAAAAACCCATATTTTTGTACATCTCATTGGTGCTATGAATTCTGCTGGAAATCAACGAGTTTTAGTATTTGATTTCATAATAATGTCTTTCAGTTTCAAATTGAGGTTTTTCTATGAAAAATATATGTGTAAAAAAATAGGGGTTGCCAGGAATTGTAATAAATTTATTTCATAAATGTTTTCCCAAAAGCCTACTACTTACATATTTTGACCTTTTTTTTTAAATTCTGTTTTACAGTTCCAGAACTCAGATGTGCCTTAATGCATGGTATTCATAAACTGATATGTTAAACATGCACATCTTCACTTGGAAAAAATTAGCAGATATCAAAGTTCTTAGTGAGTAACTAGTCCATTGTTTTAGACAGTTGTTAATTCAGATGAAAATATAATATGGAGTATAAGTATGTCTAATGGTGATGTGGAAAAATCTACAGTCTTCTAATTATATCATTAATAAAATGTGATTTAAGGAAAATGCAGGGTTCCCTTTGGATATTGATTAAATTTATTTAAAAAGTTAAGTAAATTTCTTCTAAAACTACTACATGACCATTCACGTGACTGTTGTAGAACAACATTAAAGGAATAGACTGTTTCTTAAGAAATGCTGAGAGATTATATTCATACAATATATAATCCAACAGAAGAAACACTACATATTAAGAAATGGATTTCTAATGACTGGCTTTACCTTCATGAATAATGCTGTCAGTAGAATTACAGTCTTCCCCTCTTGTAGCCCAAGACTTCTCTTGTGTGATGTCTTATCCTGTATCAGAACCTTTGCTCTTATCTCAGATGACAAAGAGAGTAGTTTTGAGTCTGTTTTATTCTAGATTTTGAGCACTGCTAAGAAGAGTATCAAGTACCTAGAGTAGGAAGAGGACAGCAATTTCAGTAAATTAAACAGTCCCAGGAAATGTTTTCAGATACTAGAAAATTAATACTTAACAGTGCTGAATCACTGGATAGTCATTGCTTTCATTTGTTCTGTGATTAATGTTTTAAATATTATCTCATCAAATGACAACACAAGGATCCAAAATATTGTATTTTGTGTATTTAAGCTCTTGACTGTGTACTGTCCCTTAAACAGTACTTAATTCTCCATTCAGTGAAAAGATTCTTTCAGATGAAAAGAAAGTATCTCTTCTCAATTGAGATCTCCAGCTATCTATTACAACTGGAAATAATTTTCAGACCCCTATTAGCCTAGGTAGAGAAAACCTACCTCCCTTCACTACTATCAGGGAAAATTGTGCTTACAGATACCTGTATGCAGATTTGAATGAAGAGCAACAAAATATATTGGAATTGTGCAAATGTTTCAAAGTAAGGAGGATGAAACGAACTAAATCCATACCTAGGAAAAGAGACCATGTGCAAGAATAATTACATAGTTAAATGCTTGGATTAGGGCTTGGTGTTCCACTATAAAAAAAGAAAAAAATGAAAAAAAAACCAGAATAGTACAGAAAAAAATGCTGACTTGTAAAGATATAGCTACTACCTACTAATAATAAATATCTTGGCAAGGGCTGTATCTATGAGCCTTCTAGAGCAGTAAATCTTCGGGGAAAAATGTGAAGACCAGGGAAGCAGAGCACTCACTCCATGGACAACAGACACAGACACTCTGGGAGTAGGAATAGAGGCAGAGAAAAGACAATAGAAAATAAGGTTATAAGCATATTGACAGCTTTCCTGTTTTTTGTGAGTTAGACAGTAAGCAGAATTTAAAAAAAAAAAAAAATAGAAAAGGGAAAAATTGATGAATTGCCCAAAAAAACCAGAGAAAACCAGCATTTTTTACTACACCTGAATTTAAATTGCTTATAGTAGTTGTTCTGAAATGAAAACCTTGTCAGAGAGGGAAGTGCTATCAAAATATCAAAAAAGTGGTATACACCCCAGTTTTTGCTGTGGCCATGGTTATGGTTTTCTGGTGGGTTCTCCCACATTGATGATATTGATACAACAATCCACAGTCTGCCTGCCTCTGTTCCCCTCTCAGCTGGTGCAGAATCAGCACTGTGACATGGAAATAAAATAGGCTTTTCTCTGTTTTCCAGTGCCTTTCCTGGGATTTCATTGCTGCTAAGGGGCTCCAAGAGGTGCTTGGAGGATCCATGACCAATGGCTTGGTATCTCTGCCTTCTGCACCACCCTGCTTGCCCTGGAGCTGTGAGATTTTTTCCATGAGTAACATCTGTAAGTCAAATTCCACTGTTTCCACATAAGCTTAAGTCAGACGCCATAGGGTGATTTTGCCTTTGAACCAATTCAAATGAGACCAAAACTGACACCACAATATATTGTTACTCTGAAAGGACCTGCCAAGGGGAAAAAGAATTGTCACTGACGAAAATAACTCAAGGCAAAAGTTTCCCTTAAATTTTATGAGCTCTTTGTGAAATCACACTGTTTTCTTTCAGAGAGTTGAAAGCAATGAAATACCATAACCTCTAGCAGCAGAAATTTACATTTCCTGCTCTATTTAAACTACTCAATTCATTAACTTTCCTCTAACGTGTTCCTACATACCAAACAGTAGGCCCGATTTTTCACGCCCTTTTTATAATCAACACTCTGTTTTCATATTTATTTCCATATAAAATAATGATAAGATAATCCCCTTTAATATCTGGTATCACTGATGTGCTGGAGCCAAATTAATTTTGCTTCCCTGAGAATATGGAAGAGTGTCTTATTGTGTGCAGGCATCTCTACAAACCTCCCAAGGTGATCTGTTTGCTCACATTTCTTTTAATTGCTTATTCATCAGTTTATTAGAGAAGCTGCTATGAGATAGCTCATGAGAGCCTGGCCTTTTTCTGAGCCCTTTCCCACAGAGACAGCGAGCTGGCATTTGAAGAGATGCCCTGCATCCTGCAATGTAGAGCATGGCATCCCCCCTACTAACCCACACTGCTTTTTGTCCCAGGAATTTAGAGAGTCCCTGAGCTCCCTCCTGCTCCATGCAGATTGCTTGTGTTTTGTCCTCTAATTCTCCTACAGCACCAAGTATCTTTGTGTTCTACCAACTGTGGGCTGCAATTTAGAAAAACGAGTATGTGGACCAATATATACAAATAAATACAATACCATCAAAGGCCACAGGAACCAGCTCTTCAAAGTGCAGAGCAGTCCCTTTTCAACTTCAATGGCAATATAAGATGCTCTGAACTTCCCAAACACTTCTACAGACTAATCTGTTCTTTTCATTGACTTCAACTTAAGAATGAGTTTACCTCTATTTACCAAATCCTCTGTTTACCAAAATTAGGCTTTCTTTAGTTGTTGGCATGGGTCTTTACTAAAAATTCACTGTAATGTTCATGTAGGTATAATAAAAATGTGGATTTGCTTTACTGTTTTTTACATGACACACATCCTTTCTTGGACATCTCACTCTCTTTATACTTCATTTGGAAATAGATGAAAATTCCTCTTTCAAGTAGTTAGAAAATGAATTAAAATAAGACTTTAAATGACACTGTTTATGGAATCCCTTAATTCTTGTTAAGGGGAGAGCTCAAAATGTTCCTTTAAGTGATAAATGTCTAAATCTTTTTTAGGCTTCAGAAAATAATGCTTTTTGATATGTATCTTACCATGCAGTTTTTCAATTGCTGTAGGCTTGGTTTTTATTTTTGTTTCAAGTACCTGCCCCATAAATTTTTAAGCGCACATTGCCTAAAAGGAAAAAAAAAGGAAAAGTGCAATCTGGGTGCTAGGACATTAGAAAGAAGCAATAAATTATTGCTGTAATGACATGCTAATTAAAATTTTGCTTGTAACTCACATAAGTGTTTGAAGCCCAGCAAATTTCTCTTTTCATTTGTGAAGTGTGAAGGTAAATTGCCCAGTGACAGTGGGACATCACTAACAAGTACAAATTGAATAACATGCTATCTTGCTCTATTAGTCCTGACTACCATGTCTGAATTAGATATTCAGCACACTCCCCATTGTAGGCCTGATTGATAAATGCTAAGGAGAATTTGTCAAAACAACAGGGGCTACACCCAGTGGGACATCAATATGCTCCATTTAGTCACCCACCCGGCACTTCCTACACAGGATTGTCACATAAAATTAAGACTAGCCGCTAACCAGCCATCAAGCTTGCAGCAGACACTAGGCAGCCTGTGTTCTGTATGCATATTAGTCACATGCTTAACAATTTGGGCTGTCATGACTGAAGCATGCAGTGACCTCTGGAGCAGAGGTTGAATTTTGCAGCTACACTGAGACATCATGCTCAGCTGTTCAAGATTTTAGGCCATTTCCTGCCTGATCTGTGCACAGATGCACTGCCCTAAGCTATAATCTGTGGCCTAGTCCAAATGACAAATGGCACAGCATAGATTATTGCATTATATATTAAGTACTGCAAGTCTGTAAATTATAAGTAAACTACTGTTCAGCCTGAATGTCTCCTCCAGCCTTTAGAATAGTTTCCTTCATAAAGCCTCTCATGTGCAGTACAAATAAATATTTGGAAAACAAAGACATCAAATTTTAAAGATTGAAATAGGCTGTTTTCCCTGCAATTAGTTGCTTGAATATGAAAGAGTTTTGTTCCAGCTGCAATTCAATAAGTCAAAGCTGGACTTGCTTTTCTTCTATTCCTCCCCTTTTCACTGAGAATTATTAGCAAATTAAGGTTTTCTGTGTGCTCTACATGTTGAACAATTTTCAACAGATAAATGCTTGTGGCCAGCCACTTTACATAGTTCTCTCAGTATAGATTAAACATGCAATATTCAATGCTAATAAAAATTAATAAGAAAAATAAACATCATCAGTTCTGAGGGAACTAATTTGTCATTCTATTATGTTTAGTCTCTGTTTATGTACTGAAGTTCTTGTTTATAAGTGGAACAGCTGTAAAGATTATAAAAAATAAAGCTGGAATGAGAGGCATTCACTCTGTTTCTTATTACTGAGCTGCAATATTTCATTTTTCTAAACTGGATTTTTGTTAGAATATGGTTGTGAGCTTCCTATGTGTATTTAAATCTCCAATACATCAGTTATGCAATGCCAACAATCAATTATTTATGTTAGGATGGAAAGAAGAAACAATAAAGAAGAGAAGAAGAGAGGAAGAGAGGAAGATAAGACAAAGAGAAAGAGAGAAAGAGAGAGAGAGAAAGAGAGAGAGAGAGAAAAAAAAAAAGAGAGAGAGAGAGAGAGAGAGAGAGAAAGAGAAAAAAAGGGAAAGGGAAAGGGAAAGGGAAAGGGAAAGGGGGAAAGGGAAAGGGAAAGGGAAAGGGAAAGAGGGAAAGGGAAAGGGAAAGGGAAAGGGAAAGGGAAAGGGAAAGGGGGAAGGGGGAAGGGAGGGAGGGAGGGAGGGAGGGAGGAAGGAAGGAAGGAAGGAAGGAAGGAAGGAAGGAAGGAAGGAAGGAAGGAAGGAAGGAAGGAAGGAAGGAAGGAAGGAAGGAAGGAAGGAAGGAAGGAAGGAAGGAAGGAAGGAAGGAAGGAAGGAAGGAAGGATTCCAGGAAGGAAGGATTCCAGGAAGGAAGGAAGGAAGGAAGGATTCCAGGAAGGAAGGAAGGAAGGAAGGATTCCAGGAAGGAAGGATTCCAGGAAGGAAGGAAGGAAGGAAGGATATTATGATAACATTGTAATTTGGAAGATAAAAATGGTCCCAACTAAAGTGAATTTTGTTGTGTCTTCTAGGTTAACCTTATTGTGGCTCTAAAACCACATTTGGTATGGATACCAATATCCTAAATAAGTAGGTGGAATCAAGACTCTTGAGTTTGGTAACTGGGAAGCATCTTGTTTCTTTATCTCATTGTAATAGCATTCAGGTCAGTCAATCTCCCATGACATAATATGCATTGTTGTGAATTAACTGGCAACTTGTCATCCTTCATGCCATTTTGAAAGTTATTTGGTTTGAAAGGAAATCATGTAAAAAAAAATTTGGATTGTTTTTATTTTTAGTGCCAAATAATGTAAAACATTTTAACAGATCTTCTAGAACATTCTCTGAGTTATGTGTTGTTTGACTTTGGATTATTTTGACCTTTTGATCATCTTGTGGCAGAAGACACCAAGGTGTCATTTAATCCCTTTCTCAAGGATTGCAGCATGTAAAAATAATATATAACAAAATATATCAATTAGACAAACGGCCTTAAAACAAATTCACTTTTCTATCATTATTAAAGGAAAAATAAAATTTAGAAAATATATACAAAATATACATAAAATATATGAAAATTATTCATTTTATCTAGCATGGAACTAAGAATATTGACAGCATTTTGTATCACCTGCCTATTGGACAGTTTTCCTTTCTTTGGGCACTAGTTTTTTAGGATTGAAAATCAGTGGGTATTTAGCTCAGATCTTGCCTTTTCCTGGTGTGATTAGATACTGAATTGGGAGGAGCTGTCAAATCCCTCAAGAGCAGAGAATCCCTGCAGAGAGACCTTAATAAGCTAGACAGACAGGCAATCACCAACCATATGAACTTTAACAAGGGCTGGTGCCAGATCCTGCACCTGGGATGGGGCAGCCCTGGATGTACAGACAGACTGGGGAATGAGAGGCTGCAGAGCAGTGCCATGGAAAGGGCCCTGGGGTTCTGGTCCATGGCAAGCTGAACATGAGCCAGCAGTGCCCTGGCAGCCAGGAGGGCCAAGAGTGTCCTGGGGGCATCAGGGACAGCATCACCAGCCAGGCAAGGGAGGGGATTGTCCTGCTGTGCTCTGCACTGGGGCAGACTCACCTCCAGTGCTGGGGGCAATTCTGGGCACCCCCATATAACAGAGATATGAAACTATCAGAGAGCATCCAAAAGAGGATCATGAGGATTCTGGAGGGCCTTGAGGGGAAGCTGAGTGAGAGCAGCTGAGGTCACTTGGTCTGTTCAGTCTGGAGGAGGCTGAGACTCATTGCAGTTGCACCTTCCTTGGTAGGGGAAGCAGAGGGGCAGGCACTGATCTCTGCTCTGTGGTGACAATGACAGGACACACAGCAACGGCCTGAAGTTGTGTCAGGGGAGGTTTAGGTTGGATGTTATAAAAAGCTTCTTCCCCCAAAGGGTAGCTGGGCACTGGAACAGCCCTCCCCAGGACAGTGGTTACAGCACCAAGCCTGGCAAAGTTCAAGAAGGATTTGGGTAATGTTCTCAGGCATATGGTGTGGCTCTTGGGGTCTCCTGTATAGCACAGGAGTTGCACTCAATGATCTTGATGAGTCCCTTCCAACTCAGCAGATTCTATGATTTCACCATAACAAAAAAATTTTGCAAAATTTCTCTTTTGGTGAAATTAAAGTGGAAGATGAGTAAGAGAACTGGTTTTAGGGCAGGTGTGGCAACTAGAACTAGGAAAAAAATACAAAAAGGCGGTGTAAATCTGAAGTATTTAATTCCAGTGGAGCTCCTTGAGATTTACAATATTGTAAGAAAGAAAATTGCCTTGCCTTGTCAGAAAGTGCCTTTTCTGTTTGTCATTTGGTGAGAATATTTTATTAGAAGGCATACTGATCCCAAAGCATACTCCAGTCCTCTTCACAATCAGCTATATTCAAGTCAAGTTTCTTGTTTTTACCTTCAAGGAACACAGTTTTGGCCTGCTCCCTCTGATAAACTTACAATTCTAATGCTATCTAATCTAAGTGAATTAGTAAGTGAATTCTCCAGTGATACCAGACACTGCACAGTGGAGGTAGTGGCTGATAACCTCTCAAGCTAGAATTTAGCAAATGAACTTAAAAGCCTTACACAGACTGTGAAAATGAGATTTGTAAAACTTCTGAAATTTGTTTAAGAATAAATCATGCTACAGTCACAGGCCAACAGTCTCTCTAGTGAAAACTCGTTTGCAAATTAGTGACAGACCTATGTACAGATTACCAAAAATGAAGTTCTACTCTCTTCCACAAAGATTCCACAGGAAAAACAATGGGATCTGAAACAGTGGTTGAATTTTTTTTTTTTTTTTTTTTTTTTGTCTGGAATACATAAGAACCTGCTTATATTTGTTAGTGCAAAGGTAAAGAAAATGTGTAGGAAGCACATGACCTCAGCAAGATGCTATTAATGGGTGAAAGAGCTTCTGAAGCAAAGACAGAAGGGACTATAAGCATGAAAAGTCATCAGGAAAAAAAGAATGATCAGGATTTTTTTCTGGGAAATGAGAATTGGGACTATAAAAGGAACTGTGTATGTACAGTCTTTCCTAGAAAGATCTAGTTCAGCAAACTGTCTGCATTACTTCAACTCACATGAACAGTACATTTACAATCAATGAATAAGGTTTGAATCACAGCTATAAATAAAGTCTGTAGGGTAGGCAATAATTGAAAGAAAATACTCCTGGGCTCTGCTTCTGGCTCTTGAGTATTAGGGGGAAATCATACTAAAAGGAGATTTTCTACTGAACCTGAAATTAATATTCTCCTACAGTAATGATGCAAAAATATATGACATGAGCTCTGTACCTGTGTGTGCAATAAGTGATATATCTACAAGTATCATCTGCAATGAACAAAGCGTATTACCTTTTTTAAGAACTTTACACAGGCATTAAAATGGGAACTAGTGGCTCATGATGATATAAATCTGAAATATAAGACAATGAGACTTTTTCCAGACTAAGAGGTAAAAGGATACCTCTAAAACATGTTAAGAAATTGATGCAACTACTCACTGAAAAAAAAAAACCCAATATAAAACAAAAGGTTGTGTTATCAAAGTGAAATCCTTACAGTGGGGAAACAGACAAGCTTATTTTTAATTGTTTATCATTTTTGTGCTTGAAATATGATAGGAATTAAACATTTTTGTCTGTTTGTTTGTTTTAATTGACACTTTGAATTTACCACTGTTAACACTGGCTTACATGAAACGGACTTTTGCATGAAAGTGAAACTCTAAAAACTGGCTTACTGATCTACCTGCACAAAAAATAAAACAAAAATTTTTCCAAGCCCTTCTGGGAAAAGTTATTGAAACGGTTTCCCCCATGGGAAGGCTGAAGCTGGTCCATGCTGATGGCAGCTCCTCTGAAAGCAGCAGCCTGCTCATATTGCCTGGGGCAGCCCACAGATGATGGATGGTGTAACAGATGAGTGTTCTCCTCGTCCCTGTCCTGATCTCACTCCACTGGTTGTCACCAATCTCATCAGTGTCAGTAGCCCAGGCTACTCCCCGACCCTCTGAGCTCCTCCTGGGGTTCGTCCCTGTGCTGCTCCTGGGGCTCATCCCTGTGCAGCCTGTGCTGGCTCCCCTGCCAGCACCCAGCTGTCTGGGCACAGGGAAGAGAGCTGGAGCTGGAGCCTGGCTCTGAGCCTGGCTCTGGAGGTTGTCATAGTTAATATTCTGTCAATAGACCCACAGCTGGCTGCAGGGTGGTAGGAGGGTTGTGGCAGCTGACGTGGCATGAAACATGTTATAAATAAGTGATGAATAATATGCCAATATTACTTTGTGTTTACCACTTCCCACTTACACTATAGACTATCATGATTGTAGAAGTCCTGCACTTAGGAAATGCAAAAACACTAAAGCAGTTCTGCAATCTGCACAAGCTTGTGTCTGATACCAGTGTCCATTGAAGAAGCAGACAGTTTTCATAAAACAGTGTTTGGGCAGATCTGGTATGGGCATGAAGCCCTGCCTGTAGTGTCAGAATTATCCCCACCATCTGGCACATTTTGTCATTTAGTGTTCACCATACAGCTGGCTCAGAATGGGGGCTCCCTCTTAGGTTTCTCTTTAATAATCAGATTTTGGCAGGAAGTATCCACAGACATTTATGAATAATTGCTCAAAATAATTTTAAGGTGAAATGATTAAACATCTTTTCTCAAAGGAGAGGGAAACTGAGACAGAAAAATATGGATGTCTCATAGGATAATTTTGCTGTATCTAGTATTAAAGAATTAAGGTCTGTACTTTCAGAAAGTTTCATATTTTTTGTCACATAAGTGTTTCCATCTCAACAACGACAAGATATTAAGTACTGATTAAGTATAAGATGTACTTAATATATTTCATCTTCACATCAGAAGTAAATGGCAATGCAGCCACATATACCAAATATATCCCTTTAAAAATATTGTTAGTGGAAGTGTTCTGAAAGTAGATGTTACTTTCTTTATAGCCCAGAAAATGGATAAAGATTTAGGCTGGTTTGCACACATGGATGCCTTCTGAAGACCACAAGAATTGTCTCCTTACATCAGAATTAAACAAATGAAGAACTCTATGTTGCAAGCAGAGGTAAATTCACAGATCTGCTCGTGACTTTCTCAGTGCACATATAAACGAAATTTGAGAAACTGATATAAGTCTGTGTATTCTTATCACATTTCTTTATGCCCTAGTCTGACATTTCTACTTTAGGGACCATCTTCTCAGTTTCCTTATTACCACAGGCTAATTGAATTCACAGCATCCTCCTCCTGCAGGCTGCCAGGGGCCAGCCCTGCTACCAGCAGAAACAGCATTTTCTCTGCTGCCTTCCTCTCATGGTTCTGTACTCCTCATGCTGTGCCTTGTATGCCAGTGTAGAGCAGAAATCCCATGGACAGGAATTAACTGTGTGCTCTGCACCATGCCACTGTTAATGCTTCTTCTGGACAGGCAAAACTCATGCCTCTAGAGATCTCTTTCCACTTTGGCAAGTGAGGCAGCTACCACCTGGGCCTTAAAATAATGCAAAACCAGCAAGTGCATATTCATGGAAAGCTGGCAAAAGGCAACTTTCAAGATTAAAATATTCAGAAAGGAAGGAGTCACATCAGAGCAATTATTTTGATAGGGAATATATAAAAATTTTCACTTTGAAAAAGAATAATAAACTGCAGTTCAAAACTTGAAAAAGTAGAATAAAAAAATCTCTCTTTGCTAGCAAGGTGTCATCTAAACCTGGAGGAGGGTGAATAGAGTGAGCCAGAAAGGATGTGTTTAGCTTCCAGGCATGCCTGTGGAATAAACAAGCTGAGGAGTAAGAGGGGATTGAGACACTGGTGGCTGCTAGTGCCAGTGGGGCAACAGGCTTCTCGTACCTAAGGGCAATGAGGGTGGGCTGTGAGTATTCCTCTGGGGACAAATGGCCCAAAAGCAAGGGACAGTGGAAATTAGGGGAGAGGAGATGGATGGGGGAGTGGGAAAGCCATCAGGTACAGCTGGGGATTGTGATGAACCCTAGTGTTGCATTTAACTTCAGAGTTTTGGTGTTAAAGGAGATAAAATGCTGCAGGATGTTAGTGGCCCCTAGGGAAAGAAGGGATTATGGGCATGTGGGGAGCAGAATAAATTACCTGTAGATCAGTTAATTAGTAAGAAATATTTCATCTGCCATTTATAGAATCATGGGTTGTTTTTTTCCATACAAGGGTTAAAATTTACATCACTACTGGAGATCTGTTTAAGAGTGTGTGCAGGTTAAATACACTGAATCCTCATCCCATACACAGTAAGGCAGCTACAAGTCAAACATAATGACAGTGCTGATTAATTAGGTACTCCTACCCCCAGCACTTGAGAGTGATTTATTGAGACACATCTCTAACCTGATCCATTGTGCTGACTGGATTAATGGAGTGAGCTAGAGAAATTCACTGGCAATGTTAGATACAGAGCAGGAAAGCATTAACCCTTGGAGCTTTCTTATCTAGCCTATTGACAGAATATTAATTATGACAAAACATACATGTCTCACCTAATTATCTTTTGATAACTAAGCATATATTTTTATTCATGCATGAAGAAGTTACTGGAGTGAAAATCATTTGTACATAAACATTTTAGAAAAATATGGAGATAATGCTGAATTTACAGGGTCCACTATAAACAGGAGACCATAAATGTCTTCCTTTAATTCTTAACTATTTACTTTAGATTATTAGAACAATTAATGGAGCAAGCAAAAATAAGTTAATTTGGAGTATAAATTGGGGCATCATTAGGTTGCATATATACAAACACTCATGATGCATTATGAATGCTGTGTTTTTCCTGGACTTGTCTCTAGCAGGCTTATCTTCTCAAACTTGGGCCCATTTCATGCAGTTAAATGACATTCCCTAAAGCACACTTATGTTCCAGGTTACAGGCTGGCTCTGAGCTTCAGGCATCAGCTCTTTGTGAGCTCAGTCATAGTGGCTGAGCTGATTTTAGTATTTCAGGTATCTGAAACAAGGCAGGTGCATCCCATAAAGTCTCCCCAGGTGGGAGACTCGTGGGGCTTCAGGGATTAAATCACATCTTCCTGGGGAAGCAGGATCCCACACCAGCAGGCCCTGCTTTCAGCAGTGAGCAGAGCTGAGTGCAGCTCATCCATCTAGTATTGCATATGCTACTTCATATTTGCAAAGTGGTATTCTTCAAATAAATATTAATGATTCCTGATCAGTGGACTTTTCACAAATTTGAAGGAAAGTTTTTTGCAAAAGAGCCCCCAGAAGAGGCAAGAAAAGGAAAAGAAAAAATCCTTATCCATTTGGTATCCAAAATTTTAAAATTACTAACTTCTGGTTTTAATTTTGATTTGGCAAGCAGAGTGAGGGAAAATAAAGTATTTTTTATCTTTTTTTATCTTTTTTTTTTTCCAAATAAATATTAAAACCCCACAAAATTTAAAGTTTAGGGATTGAATTAACAAAAGAAAGCGATTAAAAACTAATTGAAATTATGCAATGCAGAAAGCTGCTACTTACATGGCTCAGATCACTCTATAAAGTTTGGCTGAACTTTGTCTAGACTTGGAGGTAGCTGCCCTCTAGTATTGCAGTTTACAGTCTGAGTTCCTCAGGTTTGGTTTGGTCCTTGTGGGGACCTGGCTGGGATCCCTTCTGGTGTGCACATCATGTCTTGCAGCAGTAGGAGAAAGGAACAGAGCTTGTCAGGCATTGTCCATACTAAGATTGGGACATGGTGGAAGCTCAGAACTGGCAGTTGGGTGAGGGGGTCATTCTTCCTTCCTTCTGTTTGCAGAGGACAGGGATGAGTGTCTCTGTGTTGTTGCTACCCATTTTATCCACTAACAGAAACAGGAAGTATACACCTACAAATTACCCTGCATTATATGCTCCCACTGAATTTGTTATTCTAAGCCACATCCGAGTCAGTTTTGCAGTCCTGCTTGCAATTATTTTGTGTTGTGTTTTTAACACAAGCTTTGCAGTTACACAGAGGAGTTAGTAAGTTTACCCAAGATATAGCCAAGGTATATCCTCAGATGCCTCCTGTAACATCAGCATCAACAAGAAAATAGGTCATGATATGTGGGGGTAGCTTATCTGTCTTTTCAGGGGCAGTCTGTAGGTACTTTCTTAGTCTCCCAATACAACAGGCAGAGACACATCCTGTTGCATATATTCTCCTTACACCATGAGAAGCATAGATCAGCACCACAAGGCCAGGCATTTATGTTTGTAACTAAGCTGCTGCTGAAGGATAGAGAGCATGTGGGTATAAAAACCAGAATCCCAGAATAGAATACAAGAAGGTCTAAAGGTCATCTAGTCCAACTCCCTTCTGATTGGCAGGGACACCTTCCACCTAGCTGCTCAGAACCTTGTGCACCTTGATCTTGAATGTTCCCACAGATGAGGCATGTACAACCTTTCTGGGAAACCTGCTCTGGTGTTTCACTACTACCTTCATAAAAGATTTATTCTTTATGTCTAGGTGGAATCCTCCTAGAGTTTAAAACCTTTAGTCCTGCTTTAGTTTAAAACCATTTCTCCTTGTCTTCTCTCTCTGGAGGCCCCACTAATAGGTCTGTCCTCATCTTTCCTATAAGCCTTCTTTAAGTATTGAAAGTTTGCAATAAGGTCTCCCTAGAGCCTTCTCTCCTCCAGACAGAACAAAAACAACTCTCAGCCTGCACCCATACAAAAGATGTTCCAGGCCTCTTATGATTTTTGTAACCCTCCTTTGAATTTGCTCCAACAGTTCCATGACTTTTACCATCTCTCCTCCTATTACCTGCCTTACTTATCTCTCTTATTCCAAGCATCTACAATGCAATTACTTTGTCTCAGAGGAATAAATTATTCCATCACAAAGTCTGTGGGGTTTTTTTGCACCAAGATTTGTCTCAGGTAAATTGTTTGAGTATAATTTGATCATCTCTTCTTCATTCAAAATGATTTTTTTTTTGGTGAAAACAGTGTGGATTTATTCTAGTCACCAAACCAGGTTATCCATCTCTTTATGTCACAGAGCGTCAAATTTGACCATGGACTTTTCTCCATATAGCTTGAGGTTTTTCTTACCAGGAATTTACTACCATAATCACAATGAAGGAGAACAGAAGTCCACCAAGAATACTGCAACTATTTACTGTTTTCTGAGCTGGGAGAAAATAAGTCCATTCCTACCCTTGTCTCCTCTGTATAAATATTTCACTTGAAGTCAGGACTACAGTGTCTTAATTATTACCTTTATTATGTATTTTTTATATTTATTAAACTGGCCCTTTTGTAGAGTTTTTCTAGGCATATAGGCCAAGGACAACCTATCATCAGAATTACAGATTTAAATTCTCTTTTAGAAATGCAAGACCTTCCCAAGACAGATGAAATTCAGTTAAAGTGGCTAAGACCTCACCATTGTTTTAGCCTTTTGCCCTCAGGAAACTGAAGAGAATGAAAAAAAGTTTTCCAGACTGGGAAATCACCCTTGTCACCCCATGACTGAACCATCTGCCAGGCAGAGGAAGGGGACCGTGAGACACAGGAGCAATCTCTGCAGAAATGGCCTTGCCCTGACATCTGGCAGGGCAGACTGGATTTCTCTTGATGCAAAACTCTTAAAACATCTAGTGACCAGGTGTGAGGCAAAAGATGGATGTTCAATAAGAAGTGCTTAATTAGAATGCAAAGGTTTAGCAACAAAGGTGATTTATTTTCCTTTTTGTCAGTCCCTGTGTTCTGGACAGCATGACAATAAGAGACATTCAAAGAAGCTAAGCATCAGGACACTTTCTCATTTAAAACAGTCCCAGGGACTCATAATTTAGGTGCCTGAGACAAATCTGTGCTGTAAGTAGTTATATGAGTCAGAGAATATGAAACAGCTACAGAAAAAATAGAACATAGGGAAACATATATCAGTTTTAAGAAGATTCAGGTTAGACATTAGGGGCTGGTACAGAGGAATGGTTAAGTCATGTCACAGGGTCCCTTTCTCCAATTTTTAAAAAAATTGTTCTATAAATATTGTTTCTATTAGCTGGTATGCTTTTGTTGATTTTTGTTGTTGTTGCTTTGAGAGGGATTTTTTTTGTGTTGTTGTTTGTTTGTTTGTTTGTTTAGGGTTTTACTCTTGTTTTTCCCACAATAATAAATATTGATTCAGAAGGGAGGGGTGGAAAAAGATAAAAATTCCTTGTTTAAGTTATTTTCTCTGCCCAAAATCAATCTTGAATGATTCATAATAGGAATGGGAAAGGAAGAAAAATAGAAGATAAAAAATGTCAAGGTTCAAGCTATGTCATTGTGTGCAAAATTCTCTCTAACAATGATGCTAAAGATAGGAATAATGTTGGTAGGAATGCTGTGAGGAGAAGGGTTCCTTGCTCTATGTCATATACTAATTCCCTAAGCAGTGTCTGAATTCAGGCTGAAGTGGAATACAAGTCTGTTCTACTACAGCAATACTTACAGACCAAATGTAAAAATAATTTCAGAATACCTGTAATCTAATATATCTGTGTGTGTGTGTGTGTTTGTGTGTGTGTGTGTGTGTGTGTACTTCTAAATGTTATCTATGTATGCACAAATACAGTATAGTGTATAAATTACACACATAATTATATAGGATGCAAAATTTGCATTCTAATTCAGCACCTTTCATTTGTTGCCTACACTCAGTTCCCCTCACTCACAAATATTATATTTAGAATATTTTATTTGGGAAAAATTCAGTTTACAAGAAAAAAAGATTATGATTTCTGTTTCTGAAGTTCACAGACCTTTTCAATTTACTCTGCTCACAACCAGTTTTACCTTTGGACAATCTTACTTCTACATCCCATTGGCATCTGGCCTGAAATACTCTTTAGCCAACACACTCCTGATGTGTAGAGCCATGTCAGATTTCTTCTTGAAACTCCACTTACACACCCTCTCTGTTTTTGGTCGTCCCATTGACAGCTGTGGACCTCATTTGATGCTTTTAAAATAGTTTTTATTAAGCATATCTTTTGTTCCTTATCTCACCGTTGTACATTTTATTGTGGTTACATTAGCTAGTAACTGGTGTGATTTTTGGCCCAGACAGAGGTATGAGAGATTGGGATCTTCAGCCTGAGTGAGTTGTGCAGCCACATGTGACAGGGGCTAATTGGTGACCAGCTGCATAGGGCAGAGAAGAAGAAAGTCAATAGATGGAAGTGATAGAGCACATACATCCCCTCTGTGATTGCATTTAGGGTGGGAGCAAGCATCAGAAACATAGAAGCCAGGGTCATTCAATTATTTAGGGCATCAGAGATGTCTGCAGAAAGTGGGATATCTGACACAGGACATAGTGGAGACAACACTTATAGAATGGCACCTGGATACCAGGCAGAACATGACAAGAACTACAAATGAGGCTAGAAACCTGAGTTAAGGCACTGAATTGATAATTTAAGGTCATTTACTGACACTATACATATATATGCATATACACATATATATATATGCAGTCAGCACATATAAATGAATACATTTATGTGATTACACATCAATGTGCATGAGTAGAAGCCAGCAAACACTCAAGACACTGTTGAAGTACTCAGCATGGGTGTTGGGGCAGATTTCACATTGGTGTAACACACTTCAGGCAGGCAGATGGGAAACATACAACAAGAATGTTTTTGTATGTTTGCACTGCTCCTACCTGAAGGAGATTGCAATCATAATAAATTTGTGAGCCATGATAAGAGTTCTGGCACAGTAAAAATAAAGCACTTCAGATAAAATAAAAGGTAAGATGAACTCAGGGCCAATTTTCTGTAGAGAGAAGAGAACATTTAGTATCTGTCTGGAAAGGGAGAGCATGGGCACAAACCTGAGTATTTTTAGCTTGCTGCACATCAATTATTTTATGTTGACTGTACAGGTGCACACATTTTCCCCATAGAAAATGATTGGTAGGTTGCCATTTTTCTGTGGATAGAGCAACTATTCCTCATAACTTCAGTTTACTGCATTAAAGCACTATGCACACGGGGGGATATTGCAGAGTAATGAAAAAGAAGTACAATCTATGCATGACTGTAATGGCTGAGAATGGAGAATGAACAACTGAGATTGTCCTGAGACATCTTGACTGACCCAAAGTCTCAGTTTTCTGGAAATCAATGACATACAAACCCAAACTAATAACATTTTGCATGGAAGAAACATTTCCAAGTAATGAAATTCCATTTTCTGTAATTGGTCCGATATTACTGTGCTCTGCAAATAGTGATCTCTCACTGTTTTTGCTGATTTCCTGCATTTCAGCTATTTCTATAAATAAAAATTACATGTAATAAGTCTTTTCTTTCTCAGAAAAATTTGCTATATCCCTTAAGAAAGTTGAAGCAACTGGTATATTTTTCTAAGCACTTTATAGTTTGCTTAGATTTAAACACATTCTACAATTTGCTATATTCATTTTAGAAAAGTACTTAAGTTTTCCTGAATTGAATGGGATTTAGGCTCTTATGTTGTTTCCCTGAATTGGACTCTTTCTGAGATTTATTCAATCAAATGCAAAATCTTTATTCATGCCCCTATGAAATGCATCAATTTTAAAGCCAAAATGAGCCACTAGAGCACACAGTCCAACCTGCTCTGCAATAAACCAAAGAACTCACCCAGATATGCCGATGTAAGGTGAAACATATTACATAAACTGCTAGATTAAAAGAAGTAAAGCACTTAAGCAGCTGAGGAAGCAGAATCTCATTTTAACATGATACATTAGGGCAATATGATATTGATATAAAACACAAACCATATATGTAGCTCTTACTCAAGTAGCAAGGCATTTTCAAGCAGCGGATAGTAATAATTCCTGGCTAAATGGAATCTCTTTGCACTTCTTAAGCATTAGGGAAGGAAAGAACAGAGAATGATGTAGCCTAAAAGTCTTTAGCAGAGAGATTTCTTTCCAGATGCTACTGCAACTTTCTTTGGGGATCAAAACATTCCCAACTGGTGCAACATTATTTGAGGAGCACTTCTTTTTTCTTCAGATGCTTCTTGAGTACTCCATATGCATTGTTACAGGATGAGATCAGCTTCCAGTTGTGCAATTAGGAATGTGAATAACATCTGCCACATTTGGTTTGTTCACTCATGTGAACACCCCAGGGAGTGAAATACATAGAGGACTGCTTTGTCTGGAGAAGGGGCAAGGTAGCATATTTTATAATTTTATCTCTTCACTAGCTGAGGTTACATCTTTATATTAAAGAACGCAGGATGAATAAACATACTTTGAACTTGATGAGAAAATAAAACAGCTTATGAGAATCTCTGTTCTTGAAGGTTTTTATGACTCAACCTCAGATCAGTCCCCTTCATCACCATTTCATCAGAATAAATGAGAAAATTTTTGAAAGGGTAGGCAATTTGTCCTAGTGCCAGTACCACCTGTTTGGTACATATTGCGCTTTTTTTTTTTCTTTTATTTTGTTCTATGCTACAAAAGTCTTGTGGTTCCATAAAGAGATAAAAATGAGAAAGGTAATGAGTTGACATTACAGACCAGAAATTCGGAACTATTAGCAATATGGTCTTTCCACAGTCAGTAAACAGGTTAAAGAGAAGTTGAATTCCATCAGGATCCATAGCTTTTCAATTAGTGCCAGCCCTTCCATTGTTTCAGGAAAGCTTCAAGAGGCAAACAGGATTACTCTACTGGAATATGGATCCTTCATACTCATTAATTAATGGAAAAGAAAAACGAAGAAGGAGAAAGTATTCCCACATGAGGCTAGCTGAACATTAGTTTCCACTTTCTTCTTATTTTTTCTAACCGGTAAAAGTGTTCCAGCTTCTAATAACCTTTTCTCTGTACACATTCACATTGTCACTACAAAATATTAATCAAATAAGACCTAAATTTTTTTCTGGATTTTTTTTTTAAATACTTCATCTAATTTCCAATTACATGGACTCAGTTGTGAAAGAACTACTCAGATCTAAGCAAAGGCATCAACCTCTGACAGCAGGTGAAACTTTCCTGCTTGACCAGTGCAGCTACAGCTCTCTGAGGTCCACCCACACAGGATACAGTAAGACTTGAAGGATACATGAACTTCTCAAGATAGAAAATGATGTGCAAATATGATTTCATATTAAAATAAAAAATGTTTGTGTGAGTAGTAATTGTCATCTACTGTCATTTTCATGACAGTCCTCTCTCTGAAGGTGGGCCTTAAATGTCCTTAAATGTCTTTGTTTCAAGGGGCTTTTATATACATATATATATGTATCTACACACTCATATATACACATATATATATATTCCTAATACTTCACTTAATGATATCATCAAAGGTTTCCCCTGCAATGATATTTTATTCCACAGCGCTGAGCTCTACCTTTTAGTTTTAGCCTATTTGATTTCACTGGATGTACTCTCTAGCCTTTCAAGTTTATTTGTATTGGGCAAGAAGCCAATGGTGTTAATGCATGGAAACCAGGTAGCTGTCAGGACTATTGCAGCAGCATATCTAATTTTGTTGTATTAAAGCTGTCACAAAACATTAAGTAAGAGATTATATAAAGTATGTCTAGGGCAAATAGTTTATAATGTAATAAACTAATAAAATTTTGAACGAGTTAAAACATGATCCCTTTTATGTTTTTTTTCTCATTGTTTTTCCTGCTTTGCTCATGTTATTCCCCATTCTTTTCTAAACCATTGCTGAAAATTCAAATGGAACTGTGAACACGTCTGTCTGTCTATCTATTTATACATATTTAAAGTTTTTTTCCAGTAATGCCACAAAGATTCTTTATGCATTTCTGCTCCCTGGTTATCTTCTTAATGCTCCTGGGGAAGAAAATAACTCTGACAACCTCAGTGTTCTTTGCCAACAGTGAAGTTTTAATCCTGCTTAGGTCTTCCAGATGTTACAGCAATACAATAAAATCACAAATGGAGATACTTCTTTGGCCCTAGAGTGGCACAAATACATTTTTAGCTCCATTTTATGAATAAAATATTCATCAGTAATAGAGTGTTATGCCATGTCCATTTCAGAAAATAGAAGCCACAGGAAACAGCACATTCTGTCTGAAGAACTGTGGAAATGGAAAGTGCTGACTTGATAGCAAAGATTGCACTACTGCACAGAGTCCCTGAGATGTCTCCAGAGGTAATAATTCTCCATGGAGACAAAATAAAAAAATCAAGATTTAGCATAAGTAGTTGCAGAACTATCTATATGAAAGAATAAAGCAAGGTATCAATAAATGTACCTACACTACTGAGCTGCTTTTGCCACAGTTTTCATATGAATCCTACATCCTGGTCATTCACATCTCCCAGGTATTCCTTAATCTGAATGACATCTGGTGTGAAGGTTAAAGAAAAAATACATCAAGATGCATATATATTTGCACCTCAGGGTCTGGCCCTGTGCTTCCATATTAAAAATAAAGACACTCTCAGTGCAGAAGGTGGTTAACAACATTCATCTCTTTCCTAAGTGCTATTCCATCCATCTTAATGAACTAATTTGTGCCTTTAGACAGAGTGAATACTTTCTTTCCTCCCACAAAAACGAAATGAAATGAGAACTGTGATAAAGTGATTGCTCCAGACTCCACACAGTTGTGTTTTGCTCTTGAATTTAACATCTCAATTTAGCCTGATAAGTCGTGATGCTAGGGTCAAAGGCATATGGTAGAATATGAAAAGACAGCTGTCTACATAGTTTCTGTGGGACAATGTTTGCATGAAAGACCCCAAATGTGGTAATATTGCAGATCTTTCAAGGGAGTTTCTGCTCATCACTGTTCTCTGAAAGGCTTTCTCTACAAATTTCTGCTAACCCTTGCAGTTATTGTTAACAAAACCAGTATTATTCTTTTCCTGATTCGCTGGCACCTTCTTCCCTGGTTCTCTTGCATCAAATTTCAAAAAGGAGGGAAGGTTGTGCTCAGTCTCACAATAAGCAGGTGGGAATGTTTTTTTCCCTGTCATGTAAACTGCAATTAATAGATAATAATTTCTTTAAAAATTGCTAGCTACCACTTGCAATTTTTCTGAACATTGAATCTGACAATATCTGTTGCATTTGCTGTGAAGGAGTCAAGGCTAAAGCTATGTTGAAATGTAAGCTAAAGAATAACTTATTTTGAGTCAGACTCTCTTCACTGAAAGGATTCTGGAATCCAGGAAACAGAGGTGGGAAAAGGGGGAAGGGAGGAAGGGGTGAGGGGTGGGGGGTGGATTTTCCCTCCTTCATCCTTCCTTCAGTTCCCTGATAATAGTTCTGATTGAGAAGCAGCAGCTCACAAAGGAAGAGTGGTGATCAGCTCTAATTTGCCCTATTTCTTCCTGTCTCAAAGAAGTGAGACAGCCCAAGCTGCCAAAACGTGGCCCTGGAGTTCCCTAGGAAAAGTCAAACTGGAAACCTTGTACCATAAAGTTGGTTTTTAAAAGTGTGAAGAAGATGCAGGATGAGGCTCGGGTGGAGATTTCTGCTGTGTAGCTAATGCACTGTAATTTCAGTCCCATTAGACTTGGCACAACCGTGGCCCCAAGCTGCTCATACAGATTGTCAGTAATGTACAAAATCAGATAATCAGGAAAGAGATGGTAAAAATAGGTTTCTGTAGAAATTTAGTCACCTGTAGCATTTTTAAACAAGATTTTTTTGGATCATTGTTACTAACCTAATGCAGTTTAATTCAATCTATGCACAAGGATCCATTAAAAGTGCAGAATTTAGTGCATTCATTGCCAGAGTTAGATTCTCTTGTGCAATTTCTGGGAAAATCCAGAACCCAAAGTCACTTCAATTCACCTAATTAGTTCTAATAATAGTCTCCCAATGGTGTTACCTAGGCAAAAATTAATTACATGTGTATATTTATTTTAAACTGTTTTTACCCAAACACTTAATAAACACTAGATATCTAGTGAAAATTGTATCTATAGGCTTGAGAAACATATTCAGCTGTACTAATTTAGTTGAATTGTTGGCTTTTGAACTGAATTCAGTAACAGAAAAGTGCTTCCGATAATGTAGATTTAGGAAATTAGAGGCATGACAGTGTCTAACAAAGCTACCACAAACTTAGTATAAGGAATCATAGCATCCTGCTGCTGAAACAGTTAACAAGTAATTTGGCAAACCACTGGGAAGTAATTTCTCCTATTTGAGTGGGGCTAGAGCTAGCATTCAACCTTGAAAAAATATTTCATTCAAAATACTGCTCACAGACTTTTTTATTTAAAGGAATTCATAAACCATAACAAAGATTTTTCAGCAGAAATATTGCAATGGAAAAAGGGACTTTTCATCCTGCATTCCCTGCCATTGTTGAGATTCTTTACGTTTTACTGTCAAGAAAACTACATAAGTACTAGCCTTGTTTAAAAGAAGAGGACTCAGTGAGTATTATACAAGACTCTTGACAGTTTGTTTCCTTCAGGTACCGTGATTTTACATTTGAATTTGACCCAAGTGATGTGCTGAGAAGTGTTCAGCTGATAAAAAGGAGTCTTCTGTGAAACTGTCATATTTTTGGCTCATTTTAATAGGCAGTGGTTTCATGTCAAAGAGACACTTCACATTTGTTACAATTGGCAGCATTGTTATTTTTTTTAGGAAGCTATAAAGCCCTGATTGGAGCTGCAGCAAGCTTGTCACCAGAGGCTCAGACTCAAGCTCTTTCAGTCGTACAAGCCCTCTGCAATTTGCTTGGCAGGAAACTGGCATGAAAATTGTGCCACTGAACTAACAAGAAAGAAAAACTCCTTGAAGCTGGTCGAACTTTGGACACCCTCATGCTAACTGCTCAGACTGAGACCACTGCCTGACCTTCACTACTGCCTATGTGGTTTTTAGCTTGAATTTGGAAATCTGGTTTATACAACTGCGTTGTTTGCCTCCCGGTTGCCCTCTTATAATACCTTTTTTTATTTGTTAGTTGCTGTATTCAAGCAAATTCAAAAGGTGGGAGCCGTAGAAAAATAATGTGTCTGTAAATATGGTGAAAATCGATGTAAACAGAGGGAAGATCCAAAGCAGTGCTCCTGTTGAGGGGCAGCCTGTGCCCGGCAGCAGGCTGTTTGCCAAGTGTCACAGCAGAGCTGGCTGGTGCCTGGGGACCAGCTGGAGCCCTGCTGCCCGAGGCTGGGGGAGAGGGGCTGGGGGAAGGAGCTGCTGGGCTTGGGCATGGGGCTGGAGGGTCTGCTGCACAAACCGGGAATCGGGCTTCGTCATTCCACCACTCCCAACTTCAGCTGGCCCCAAATGTGTCATAGCAGAAGGACTTTATGGGCTGTAATACAAGGAGCACAGAAACAGAAATATTCTGGATACAGCCGAAATAGGGGGGGAGAAAATCCATTAAAAAACACCCATTTCTGGGATATTTCTATCTATTTCTGGGATAGTGCACACAATTAAAAGAGAAACAAAAGGTACTAAATGCCATTATTTCCTTTTGAACCTTGTTGCCTTTATGCTATACTTTGATTTGCTGGGTGAGCAGCGAGTAATAAGAGATTTTAAGAGAAAAATATTCATTTGTATTGCAAATAATTCTTATATATGGGTATTGTTTCTAAAAGTGTGTTTCAAAATCTCATAGGTAAAACTCACTGTGAACCTATCCCTACTAAGGTAATAGCTCATCAACACAATACAAGGCTTAGAAGTATTTTAAATCATAGCATAAAATAATAAAAGATATAAAAATTAAAAAAAAAAATACTACTGTGATGCCAAAAGGATTTCCTTTTTAAAAAATGTGGGGCAATGAAATGCACTGAGAGGACAGAGATAAAAACCTGCACTGGCCACACACTTGACTTCTCTATGCTTGCAGCTATTCCTTGCAAACCCTTTTCCTGCAGTCATTGCCTCCCATGGAGGCATTGAGCACACCGGGCAGGCAGAACCATTGCAGTTCACTGACACTTGGCAAGACAGGAGGGACTAGTTGGATGGCAGGAATCTACCTCCACTGCAGCTTTTGGAAGGGACATGCCTGCAGTCTTCTTGAATGCTTAACTGAGATGCTTGGCAGCTCGTTAGGAAACAAAACAATGTCCCCAGCAATATTTCCACCATTCTCTCTGATGACTGAGGTAAAATATCACTGAACCCCAAAGTTTTAGCCATGAACGTCAAGACATAAATATAAACATTTGCCAAAACTCTGAAGCAGATATTTCTGTGTATAAATTGCTACCGTACACTCTGTGATGGCAATCCATTAAAAAAAGTTTTCTTCTTCTTTAAAAACAAATAGCACACTTTAATGTTAATATAAGCCATGGACTTTTTTAACATTTAAAGTTAAATTCTATAACTTGGTTAGAATCACATACACATCTGCATGAAATCACTAGGAGTCTTTTCATTATCTTCCAGGATGAGATGATGAACTGCTGAAAGAGGAGGAAAGAGTTGTTATGGATCTCAAATTTCACACGTACAAAAAAAAAGGAAACAAGGAAAAAAAAATCTCACCATCAAATACGTAAAAAATCCAATGAAAAGTTAGTAGGTTGGCTGATATTCTGATCTGATAACACTTCTGTAAGCTTTATTGTGAGCGTCACTGTAATTGATTTAAAGACTTGCAGGATACAAACCATAAACTCTTAGTGACCAACTGAGAATTTTTTCTTTTGTTATTTAAACACCAAATTATTTCGTTTTCATTAGTGAGATAGCTGTTTCAGTTTAAAAGTCCTGAACACTGGAAATGGGCGTTGTAATCTTATTCAAAAGTTTTGAAAATCCAAATTCTCACTAATTGCTAAGCAAATGGTATGCAGTGAAATGAAGAACGGGTGTTAAAATAAAATGGTTTATAATAGCTGGCACAATTCCCAGAAATCAAGCCATTTAACATCCCTGATGCGCTGACAAATATGTTTTTGTTTTTTCCCTCAGTCAGTGTAAACAAACATCGCGGCGGTGGCTGGGGGGAAGGCGGAAGGTCTTAGGGCTGGCTTTGTCCTTGTCTGCAGCACATCTCCACCCCCTTGCAGCTCCCAAACGCTTCTGCAGATCCCATTTCCCACGCCTGCCGCACGAAGGAAGTTTAAAAGGCCGGCGTGCATACTTCATAGGGAGGTAATAAGGCATTGCAAGACCAACTTCACACTTCGCTCGTCTGTCAAGGGGGTCTCCCCTTCCCAACAATGCCCCAATGTTTTGGTAGGCAGGCTCCAGCCCACTTAGGCAGCGAGGAGGCACGGGTGGAATGCCAGGTATGTCTACAGAGCGCAGCAGCGCAGGCAGCCTGACGCCAGGAGAGAATAGGCAGGTACCTATTGAGTTACAGGATTTCTACAAATCTAATCCACGTGTAATGTGAGACTTATTACGGAGTCAGCCTCTGCCAGGGCTGTGAAAAGTCTGGGGATATGAACAGCCTCAGAAACAATGAACCCGGTTAACTCGTTGCAACCCAAGGTTGGTTAACCAAAACTGGTGTCTCTTGTCCTTCTAATTTCTTGAACAGTGATTACAAGCTGTATCTTATCAAGTATTTAGTAGCAAATGCAAGAAATTACTGATAGAACTGTGGGTGACACTGTGTCTACTGCAGCACAGTGTATTACTAAGGAAGTTTATATTTATTGATGCAATAAACGTGTAACATATGCAAATTAAACAGGAGCGTTTAATGTGGGAAGCATTTTAATATACCTGAAACAATAAAACCATTCCCAATGATTCCAAATAATAATACAGAAAGAAGGGGAAAAAATCAAATGTTACATAAAAAAGGCTCCTAGTTGAGTTTTTTGTCATATTGAGAGTAAGCTGCAGCAATTAAAAATTACTGTATGGTACAAATCTGCAAAGTACTTCAGTCCCTATTACTTTGAATGAGAACCCTGATAACTCATTTGTCTACTCATTAAACATCTTTTTAGTCACACAACTCTGGTATTTTCAGCTAATAATCTTTCCCTCACATGACATCTTACATGATTTCGACAAATAATGAAGGAGATCCTCTCTCAATCAATTAATATTTAATTTGGATGCCTTTGGCCATAAAAATAAAATTATTTTATATTGTTAAGGATTAAGGTTAAGGAATGCTTGCATTTCTAGCAATGATCTGCAGTTGTTCAGACTATATTTGAAAGCCAGAAAGTCAGAAATGGTAATAAACAATGCTGAATCCACACTCAGAGTTGCACCTTGCAGCAGGCTAGTGATTTTGTTCCTTCCCTCAGGCTGTTTAATAGCTACATGACACCTTTAGAGAAGGTCAACTGCTATGGGGCCTGATATTATCAGTTCATAGCTGATATCCACCTGGCTATTTATTGACACATATATTTTACTCTAGCAACCAAAAACAAACAAGACTTTGGAAGAATAGTGGCCCAGTCATCACAGAAGTTTCAAACTGGCTTAGGCTACATTAAGAATCCTTATTTTGCCCAGTTACTCACAATTTTGTGATTTTATAAAATTGGAATTTTAGAGATCATTTGTAATTGTAAATAAGATCTCTCCCTGGTGCCAGAATTGCAATGCAGAAACCCTCAGCTGCTTTTTACATTGATTATGAATATGGAAAATACATTTTATATTATATATATTTGACCCAAGTTATGTGGAAAGATTGTGTCTCTTATTTTTAACGTTTTACACAATTTGAGAATATCGTGCATCTAAAATTGGAAGAAGTGGACAGAACATAAGGATTTCAAGATGTCTGATGATAAAATATGAAGAATAAAAATTGCTGGAACCACCTGAGTTCTCCTTCAAGAATACTGTCTTGGGCCGGAGCAAAAAAGATTAAAATCTGCAGAAGTGAACATTGCAGTGTCATGTTTTGAGCACTAGATCCCAGTATGGCTGTAATTAATACTCACTGTTTGAAGTTTGAGGAAGGCAAAATATATCTAGGTTTCATGGGAGCTGCCATGGAGGATGCCATGTAAACCATCCAACAGGAAAATATTAAAGATATGACTTTATTAAATACATGTCTAGGATAAATCTTTGCTTGGCACTTGCTGGAAAACCCACTTCCTCTGTACAGCATCGAACAAAAGTTTTACAGCAGTTTTCGCACCTTTTTAAAAAGATGAAACCTCTCAATTCAGCTTCTTGGACCTGCCATGCAAACTAAGGATTTTAAAACCATCCCTCACAAGAAGAAGGCTCAATGATCTTTGACTGTAAGTAGTGACAGCCAAAACCTGAACAGAATATGATCTTTTGGAATATCATATCCCCTTGTTACATACAATTCCAGTATTTCACCTGTCTCACCCAACAAGAATAAAGCCACTCATTTCCTACTGAGTAAAAAAATGGTGATGAAAGTTCAAAAAATTGCTTCTTGATTTTACATAGTAGGTGCAATTGCTTATATATTTACTTTATTAAAATTTACTGCACCATATGTCAGCAGCAACTTTTAACTTCGTTTTCTGAAGATCTGGACAAAAGTTTGATGCTTAAAATTTAGGTTGCTACATGAGGTCTCAGCTTTTTCTAGTGTTCTTTACTCCTCCTTTCAAGTAGTCTTATCCATGCTTAGCCTCTGTGGTAGGTAAAAAGACATTGTTAATCAATGCTTACATTGTGTAGTTCCCTCAGAAATAGCATTCAAAATCTGGAAAAGTAAGAATGTACAGGGTAATTTACAGTAATCTTCTCAGTACTATGGACACTTTTGGTAGGAATGATATGCATCTGAAAAGGGAGCAACTTTTAAGTCTTCCTGAAGCTATAAGCACATTAAATCAATGAGACTGTATGTTGCCTTTAAAAGAAATTAGCAGTAAGCAGGAGACTTTCACTGACCTCACCTAGCAGGTTCCACCAAATATTACAAAATACTATTCCATGTTTCAGATTTTTAGCAACTTTGTCTTTCTCTTATTTGGTGGGTGGTATTTTGGGATTTGTTTCAGGGTTGGGGTGTGTTTGTGTGGTTCTTCTGTTGGAGAGTCACCCTATAACATTTTCACATTAACTTACCATCAGGATTTTTGATTTAGGTATATTTGCACTAACATTAACATGTGAATAAATGTATTTAGATAGACAGCTTCCTTCCTTTCTCCCCATTAGTCACATGTGCAACTGTTCATAAAGTGTCCATGCTCATCATACAACCTTATTATCCTGAAAGATCTGCAAAACAGAATTTAAAAATCAGAAAAATTTGTCCTTTTTAGGTCACTCCTGAAAATACTGAAAACATTGTTTTCATATCTCCATTTTAATTAATGTCGTTCTGTTCTGAATTTAATTTGTGTGTCAGATTATTTTTTCTTTGATAGTTCTAGAGGAGATTTAAAATCTTGGTTTTATATTTCTAAGCCTCTTACAAAAGCATAAATGATAAATCTCTTGCCTGTTAACTCCCAACCCACACAATCTCTTTCCTGAAAGTCTCTGGAATCTTTCAGATATGTACAAGATAATCCTAAGTAACTCATTTAAATATTATTTAAAACACACATGGGGAATTTGTCTTGGTGACTATATTATGTACTACTGATGTTGAATGTAGATGCATTCCTTGGAAGAGATGCATGACTGTCAGGTCACTGAAGCCCTGGTGAAGATAAGAGAAGGCCAAGCATCCCTGTGCTGGTGAGCTGAAGTAGCTAACTACAAAGTAGAACTGCTGAAAGTGAAAGCTGTGTTGGTTACCAGAGCTGTTTGATAGCTGATCATTTTTAATGCTTCCCAAAAATGCAATTAATATATCCATGTAAAGATATTCAAACTGAACATTTCATGCACTGGTAAGAAGCAAGGAATTTTGCAGCAGATTTTCTAAACATTAATCTTTAGAAGTCTTTGAAAGTCAGCTAAGATTATGGTCATTGATAACTTTTTGCAGAAACATGCCTGCACTTCACTAGAAGATGCTTATATATCTGAAATATAGAAGAGAGAAAAGCTTTTAAAAGTTAAATTCATGTTTATTTTTTCCCACAGTCACACTGTGCTTAGAAATGTAAAGGATAAGTTAGTTACTTTGCATAGCTGACAGCTACCTGGATCACGTTTTCCCAACAGTTTCCTCAATTCCTCTCCACTGTTACTCAAGGCCAAACCTCAGGCCCTACTTTGGGCACCATCAGAAAGCCTTCTGACACAAAGCAGCTGGCTTGCAGTTGTCTCTGCCACCAGGGCTTTATGCTTGGAAGAATGGAGCTCTGGTCACTCGTGGCACAGCTGATGCTCAGCTGGTGTTGGGGGCAGATACCTTTGAAACTCTTCCAGGTCAGCAGGCAGGATGTGCTGCCTCCAGCTCTGGGTTCATGGACAGCTGGCCTCTTCATGGAAGCCTGATGGAATATGTGGGTGGAGAGCTAGTTCATTTTTGTGAGCACTCTTCAGCCTACCTGGCTTTGACAATACAAGCACACACAGTAGCTAATCTTTAATGTCCTGGTTTACAAGTCTGTTGTTAGTGATTTTTTCCACATTACTCTTGGCACAAGTTTAGGCTCTCTGGGAGTTTCTCTCCCAGCAGTGAAACCAAAAAGTGAGGACCTGGGCCAATGTTCACAAAAGTAACTGTTTTGTGTGATTCTATGAAGTTGCTTTTGAAATGCCTGGGAAATGTGTATTTTATACAATATGCTACCCATGGCTTTAATTAAAAACTAAAACCCAATCTCTTGAAAAGCTATTTTCAGTCACAAGTGCTAAAACAGTGGCAGAATGTGGTAGAACTGGCTATTCCTTTCTTTTAAATGGATTGTTTATAGTTTCAGTAAAGCTGTGTTGCTTGGAGTGTGTGCTCATCTTTGGTCATGTTAGCCTGCAAACAGGTTCTGTGACCAAGAAGGAAAGGGGAAGAAGTAGAAACAGAACAGGAGAGTCACAAGGCACTGCCTCTTGCTTTGGAAAGCCTGTCAGAACCCTTCTTTGCTTTGGACATGTGTGCTGGTTTGGCTGGGGCAAAGTTAATTCTCAATTCACAGCACAGTATGGGGCTGTGATTTGGATTTATGCTGGAAATGGTGTTGCTCACACAGGGATGTTTGAGCTCCTGCTCACACAGAGTCAAGGCCCTTTGCTCTCCCCACCCCACACCAGAAGCAAAAAGCCTGGGACTTCTGGGAAGCTGGGACAAGACACAGCCAGGACAACTGACTCCCACAGATATCAGGGATATTTCATCTCATGTGGCATCTCAGCCAATATGAAAACCTGGGGCAAGAAGCAGGAAGGGAAGGAGGATGTTTGGAGTGATGATTTTTATTGCACCTATGCATACTGGGGCCCTGAGTTCCTGGAGATGGCTGAACACCTGTTGATGGTAAGTGTTGAATTAATTCTTTGCTTTGCTTTGCTTTCCCCATTTAACCACCTGTATGTCAACCCAAGAATTTTCTTGGTTTTGCTCTCTCTTCCACCCTACTGGTGCGCAAGTCAGTAAGTGGCTGTGTGGTGCTTGGTCACCAGCTGGTAACATGACACATTCTTAGAACTCAAAAATGGTCTCCAATGGGTCTGAGCAACACTCTGATAGGTCTGTTTTCTTCAGCTCATCCCACAGAGCAGAAGCCCAGTCTTCCATCCCAGACACAAGCTGGGCCTTGTGCAGCTGTGGGCTCTCTCCAGGGATGCAGGAGGACCTACACTGCACATCCACGCCTTGCTTGCATTTCAGCTCTCCTGAGGACCAGCAGGCACCAGGTGTACTCTTCTACAGAAGCAAGAGCCTAATCCATCCCTTTGCATGTGTTGGGCTGCCTGCACACTCCAGCACTGGCTGTGGCTTCACATCTTCTGGCTGCTCTTCACCAGGTTGGCTTCGCAACTGCTGTTGCTCAGCTTCCTTGCAGGCAGAGATTAGGCAGGATCAAATGATTCAAGGAACTGGGAGCTCAGCAGAATGCCTTTCCCTTGGTCTAGTTGTGCCATCTCGTACCCCTGGCCATTTTGCACAGATCCCAAGTCAGCTAATGCTCAGCTGTTGTGTCAGGAGCACTGCCACCTGCCCCAGCCAGGCATCCTGAGATGATGAGTGTCACCAATTGCCTCTGGCATAAATGAATGGGCCATCTCTCAAATGATTAGCCTGGAAAACAGCTTATGTGTCTTAACAGAATCCTAAAGATGGGTATTTTAAATGAGATCCCAAGCTCAGCCTGGTAGAGATTAATATTTGCAAATATTTAAGTGAAGATCCGGCATTTTCCACTCCTGACTATAAGAAAAGGCAAAATAATCATTAGTGTCATTGCCCAGCATTTAGAAGGGGAGCATTTCTACTGCTCAGGCAACAGGACAGCTTATTCCAGGGAACTGTGATCACCACTCAGCAGACCTGCTCTCGAAATGCGTGAAGGCATTGGCAGCCTCCCAGAATACTTCCAGCAAGTGTTAAGAGCAGCTACTCACTACAGAGAGGCAGCTGGGAAAGGCTAACATAAAACAATATCAGAGCATGAACTGTGAGAAGGGAGTCTCTTGTTTATAAAGGTTAGTTGCAGTTATCTTTCCAGCAGTGTAAAGATTGCAGCAAGTCTAACAACTCAAAACCTGAAATGTTTTATTCATTTATTTACTTGTTCATGCATACAGCTGAATTTGGCTAGAGCCTGATTCGCAGCTAGAGGGAAAGGCCATTTGTGAAATAGATGTCCTTTTTTATTGGAAATAATGAAAACTGTTAGGAAATTGTGGAAATAATGTTACAGACATAGCACTGAGATCTGCTTTTATACTTAAATAAATAATTAATTATTTTTACTCATACAGATTCTTCATTTCCAGACACAATTTAAAACTGTACAGCAATATGGCTTACAAGCATTTGCAAATTAGTGCTCCCATTTTAAATTTACATGTACAGTGTGAAAAAATATACCAGATGTGTCTTTGCCTTGCTGCTTCTGTTCATCCTTTCACTAACCTAACCAGAACAGTTCCTCCACATGTGAGAAAACAAATTTTCAGTCAGTTTTGGTGTCACGTCTGTTCTTAAGTGTATGACATCCTTTCTTTGAGTGAGAGAAACGTTTTTGAAAGACAAAGCTACATTCTTTAGTGAAAACTAAACTAACACGCTTTGTTTCTCTGGGAAATACACTACCAAATTTATTATTTCCTGTGTGTATTGATTATATTAATTTTATTATCAGGTTTTTTAAGTTTTGGTGAATAGTAGGACATTTATTTGTAGTACAGAAATATTTGAATTAATTTGCACAATTATATTCATACTGAAAGAAACCCTGACATTTTTGGAACTTCTCTAACTATTGTATCTTCCCCTGATAAAACCTACTCTGAATAAACTACATATCTTGGGAGGTCTATGCTATTTCCAAAAAGCTGATCTTTGTCTTGGGTTACACTTTTATTCTTTCAAATGGAGGAAAAGCAAACAGGTAAGTACAAAAAAATTTGGGTTTTAATGATGAATTTACATTAATGGAAACAGTTTATTCTATTATGCATACAGCTGGTCAATCCCATCGTCTAAAACTATGTGATATGGAATTTTTTCTTTGAAATGTCTACTGCAAGTAAGGCTTTTGAAGAACTTATCATTTTATCTGAATTATTTCAACTGGGACTGTTTTTTATAACTGAAAACAACCAGAATTTGCTATCTGAATTTTATTTTTTAAAATATTCGAAATAGTATAATTATGGGGATGGTAGATAAAGGTTATATAAAGGATCTTTAAACTGATTTAAAGAATTTTAAAATGTAATCTAGATGGGGATATGGCCCAGCATTTTTGTGCTGTTGGTACAAGTGAACATTTAGGCTTGTTTAGGCTCTGTGGAAAAGCCATGCCTTGGACTCTCATTTTTCCTGTGTTGTGGAACAGGCTAATATCTAGGAAGAGTCAGGGTAGGAGGGACAGGATAGCCCCAGATCATCCTTCCTGCTCCAAGCAAAAGGCCCATTGCCTCAGGAGCTCTCTGACCTCTCCACCTTTGCCTGGCACCACTGGCTCAACCTCAGCTGAAAACTTGAAACCTCAGGTTCACCAGCTGGGGAGATGAATTTTGTTTTTTCTTATAGCTCTTACAGGCACACCTGGAAATATATTGACAGTGGCAAGAGCTTGGACCATTATTTGTTTGGCTTTTCTGCCAAGTACCTGAATTTAAACATTTTTATCTCCTAAACTGCAGGCTTTAAGACAAATACTTGAAACAAATGTTTGAGTGTTAGCTTCATCTTTCTCTTTCTTTCCAGCTGAAAGAAACAGTTTTTCTGTGTAGCTGAGGTTACACTATCATATTTAAAAATAGTAATACTACAAACTGAGTGAGGCACTTTTACTCTGAAATGTCAGGGGAGTTTAAAAAAGCAAAACTAGTCTTATGGTTTAGACACATTTATAATTGTACATGCACTTAATTGCTCTTGCAAGTGCTCCATTTTTCCCACTTGCACATACTGATGGGCCCATAGCTCTGGCTCTGGCTTCTCAGTGGAGAAAAGAAGGACTAAAAAGCATCTGCCCTATATTTTTAGAATTTATTCAAAGATGTTTCTTATCAGTTATGTCAGAAAAAGTTGGAACTTAAGAAGGAAGCAGCTTTTGTCTGTCTGCACATCTTGCCCATGGGGATGCTGAAGAACTCATAACATACTCTAAATGAATGAGGGGTACAGTAATCCCAAAATACTGTCTGATTTCCCTGACCTAATAAAGTAAGCTCTCCTACACATTCTAGCATCATGACTGCTGCACAGACCATAATGAGTCTTTGCATTATTGCTTGATCTTTCTATTTTCAGTAGTTTGTTAAAATGTCAAAGATTACTTTAAAAAAATATTTAAGAAATATTCTTTTAAGGACTAATGTCTTTTGCCATTAAGATAGAGTTATATCATACTGTATCTTGTTGAATCTCATATGACAAACTTCATTTTACCCAATTCAGAGAAAAGAAAATATACTTCTAGTGTAGATGTAATGCATTTAGTTCAAGTGACAACATACCATCCTGATGGTTCTATTCTGAAGGTTCTAGTTCAAACCTAGTGTATTGACCAAGGTGGTCACTGGTCCAGACTGGAGGGACACCTCTTCCCTCCCAGGACTGTGATCAATCTCTAGACCATTTGTGATTTGGATGTGGTCAGGAAAACTTAAATACATTTTCACCATCAGCATTTATTTATAGGCATGGGGTGACCACCTCCAAAAGGGAAATGCAGTTGCAGCATGCTCATTGGCACTCAGCAGCCTGCCAGCCTTTTGAACCATGCTTTACATAATGAGTAAGTTTGACAGGCTTATGTCTTTATAGAATCACAGAATGGTTTGGGTTGGAAGGGACCTTACATATCAAAATTAACATTTTCAAATCCCTGATGGAAGCACATGCACATGCATGTTCTTTTCTTATGTTGTAGAAAAGGCATCCTGAACTTTCAGATGAAGCTTTAATACATTTTTTTTCCTGTGTCTCAATAGAACAGCCAACTATGCTTAACTAATTCCCTACTTTGTTACGAATAAAACCGTGTTACTCAACTGGGGATTTCAATTTTTGTTAAAAATTAACATATAAATTAGCATAGATGTTTTCCCAACAGGAGTACTCTTAGACCATACTGAAGAAGTTTTTGAAGAAAACTAGCTTCTTAGGAGCTGTGCAAAATGGAACTTGCTTACATGTTGTACCTTCAGAGTTAAACTCGTGAGAGTTGACAGTCCTCTGAATTTAAATTTGTGTGTTTTGATCAGTACGTATATTTTTATGAATGTACTATTTTAATATGAAGATATATGGCTTTTTCTCTTTAGCCAGTATCACTTTCAAAAATATTTAACCTAAACAAAGAAATACAAAAATGTTCAATCCAATTTGGACTAAATGTGTCCTATTGAAAAGCCATAAATACACCAATACTACTGAATAAATGCTTGGGAAATACCCAGATGTTCTTCATGGCTTAGAGACATAGATTGAAATATTAATGGGTGATATTCAAAAAGTGTATGTTCTCATGCTCCACAAATCCATTTGAAATCTTTTTAGTTTGCACTTTTATCAGAAATCCACAAACAATTTGACATAATTTTCCTTAGAAAGCATAGCACAAATATTTTGAGATGCACTCAAGAGCAAGAAAACATCTGAGTGCTGAGTTCTCTGCATCCCTTTCAAGGCAGTTTTATTTCCTTGCTGGCATCATTGAATAATAGAACAGGCAGCAATTCAGACACAAAATATGAAACAAAATCTGAGTTTGTGACAGCTAATGAATTGTTTTGCATTAGTGGCCACCACTGAGTGATCTTGGAAACTCACAAGCCTGAAACTTTTCACTTTTTCATGAAAAAAAGTTTTGGATTGTTAGAAGGAACCTCTTTTGGATCATCTTGCTACCTATAATCTTCACTAAGAAGTTGCCAAACTTTTGGTCTTTTAGTTGAATATCATCTTAAATAGGTCCCCTATAAAATATGGTCTTAATTTCATACTCCAAATAATTTCATATTCCAAATACTGCTGTCAGAATAGACAGAATCAAAGCATTCCATGACTTTCAAGTGTCAGAAAATAGGTCTCAGTAGCACTGGAGAACTTTATGACTGATTCTTTTTATTGAAAATTCTGCCACAAAAGAACAAGTTAGAAAGAAAAGTACAAAACTCATGAAGTGTGTGTATGCAAGTATTTTCTTTCTGATTTTCTTTCTTGTTTTTCTTGTTTCCCAATAGCAGCCTAAACCAAATTGTATTAATTTATCCATAGGCTGCCCTTCTTCTCTCCTCTGTAACAGACGGAATAAAAATGTGCAGCTCTAGAACTAATAATACTTAAAACTAATTAAATTACTGTAAATTGACCATCTTCAGGTTTTTATAATCATTGAAAAGATCTCTAAATTAAAAAAGAAAGGTAGACAGGACTCAATTTTCATATTTGTGGAAATAGGAAAAGTTACTGATTTTTCAGTCACTTCTGTATTAATGAACAATTCCTTTTTCACACTGTGACGATCTTCTCTTGTTTTGCTGGATGAATGTGGGGAAAAACAAAGGAGGCAGGAAATAACAGACTGAAATGTTTCAAGGAGTGTGGATTTTATAAGTCATCATGGTGAAGATGAATTGGTAGGCAAAGGGCACATGAGATGGTCAAAGGTGGGTATAAATAAATGGGATGGTTCCACAATTTATCATGCAGCTATCATCCACACATACACGATATCTGTCCATCCATCTTGTCCCAGGATCTGGCTACACTGCTTGTATATCCACAAAGATAGGATGAATCACAGGAAAAGACACAAGCTTGTAAATATGTGTCTACTCTTTCTTACGCTAATCTTCTCTTGGGTCTCAAGTGCCTATCTACTCTAAGTAACAGGATAACTGCACAATAACTTCAAGTTACCATCATGTTTAGAAATCACTAAAGCTGGCCAGGTCATTAGTCTGAAATCTTTGAAGACAACAGTTCAGTTAGAAAGACTAAAGCTGAAAAGTATCTAATCTAATGAGCACAATTACATAGGAGGAGCTAGTACTGAGATGATTTGGGAAATGCAGTCTTTTCCAAGAGGACTTAAAACATTGCTACGTAAAAATTTTACATTTTTATGATGTCTGTCACATAGTTTGAATTTGAAATGTTATTCATTAACTATCTATGGACAGTGGGACTATCTTTAATAATCAAGCTCTACCCGGTTATCAAAATCTCAAAAAATTACCCAGGTATCTGGAAAATATTTAGTTCTATTCAATTAAAGCACTCATTTAAAATTAGTTTTAAGAGTTAATTACTGGAAACAATGCAGCTTCAAATTAAAATTTCAAATTAAATTACCTAAAATGAAAATAATTTAATTTTGCACTTTCAAAGTAACAGAATATTTCACCACCACTATTTTTCTTTCATTTCAAAATCAAGGAAACAGCCCACCTTCAGAGAGCTTTATGTGCAACCTTATGCAAAAAGTAAAAAAAAAATTGATAAAAAAGTCATCCAAACTCATATGTCATTATCTACAATGAAAAAATGCTTATTGACTTACATGCATTTTTAGTAAACTACAGTATAATCCTAAATCAAAACATTTAATTTCAGCTATTTTTTTCTCATTGCGGAGCATGTAGAGCTGTCATGGGTAAATGGAAAGAGAATGCAGTAGATGGACATCTAAAGGAGTTAGAAGTCTGACCTCTAAAGGGTATGGCACAGAGAAATAGGAAAGGTGATGAGACTATGCTGCCAGGAGACTTCCTTCATTCAGGTACTTTAATAACTCCCAGCTCAAGAACTCTTTTGTCAGTAACTTTTGCAGGGATTGCACTACCTCCTGATTTGGAGAAAAGTTAAAATATTCTTCTTTGAGAATTATACCTTCATATTCCCCTGGCTATCTGGTACCAGGAAATAAAGCTGTTCATAACAGGCTTTTGGTTAGTACTAAGATGTTATAACTGTTTCTAAGGAAAGGCTCCTTGTAAAATGTATTCTGCTTTTACAATATTGGGCTAGAATTTTCAAAGACAGGAGGTCACTCAGAGCTGAGCACTATTTCTCACACGTTATAGTTGCACAGTTCTCCAAAATCTGACCTAGGAATACTGACCTGTCTGCATTACCCATCTGATCCCAGGTCACACAGGGAGGTCATTGAAAATCTTTATAAAGTGCCCAGGCACCTATTCTGAACACATTACTGTCATCCTCCTAGCACAGTGATGGTAGGCAAAACTGCTTCTCTGGAGAATGTCTAATGCCACACGCAAGTCTATTTAATTATTTAGGCAGGCACTGGTGCTGAGAACACTGGAATGAAGCACAGTCACACCTTGTAGGTCCAGGTGTACACCTTCCTTAGAAAAATCTATGTGTAGCTGTAGATAAATTTTTAGACTGAAATCTATTTGGAAAACTGGTGTGCTCCCACTTACTGGGGTATTAGAGAGGACCCCTTTTCATTATATTTGGGGAATGATTTCAGTTCAGAAATTCATAAGAGAACACAAAAATATGGCAGACTACATATGATCTTACATTACAGGAATGTTTTCTTCATATTAAGTAATACTATTTCATAACAGAAGACAGAAACCCAATTCATTTATAAGGACCAGCTTCAAACTTAATGGTTGACATGCCCTGACACCAACTGCTAGTTACTCTGAGTTTAACTATGCCCTTAAAGTGGATTCGCTTTAGATTGCTTAGCTAATCCCTTTTGTCATTGTCAGAGTATCATGAGAGGAGGGAGGAGAAGAAAAGAGGGAGATGGTAATTTACAAAGTGATTCAAGCTTGCAAAAGTCTTTCTAGTCCAAAACATCCTAAGGTTTGCTTAATATGACTTTGTGCACATTTAAATACTTAAATTGTCATTTTAAGATTTTGTGGTTTTCAAACATAGCTGTTTAGTTTCTTATCCTTTTCTTTGGTATGGCTTTAATGAATGGATTATGATGGTCAGTTTGTAATGCCATGAATGAAAGATTTAGGACCACTAATCTTAAGAACACTGCTTGGCGCCAGTAGACAAACAATGCACTCCCCAACTTGTTATCTCAGCCACACTAAGCTTTCACTTCTTACCTGCATTCAGAGACTGCCAGTTCACTCATGTAGTCCAGAAAGCATTAGGCACAAGCTCCTCAAGAAGGTGTTTAGTGTTTCCTGATTTTTTTGGGAGGGAGTTTATCACTTCATAGTATCTTATATATAATATCTGGTTTGCAAAATAAACTCTCAAGGTTTTAAAACAAAATACAGCTTTGCTCTGGGATGAATTTTAAGACTTTCCATTAAACGATTGTATTATGCCTTTGTATTGAAATATTAATTCTTTAGAACCTTCACTGTTTATTGGGAATAAACTCTACCAGAAAGAATTACAGTAATGCTCAGAAATTATGAAAGGGAGGGATATAAAGGTGAATGTGTGTGCTCAGTTATACATTCCTGAATCTCTTATGTACCTGGAACAGAACACACATCTTGAAACAAATGCATGCCACAATGAACTGCATGTTTTTATCTCATAAGCTACCAGACTCCTACATGAAACCAAGAGATTGAAGGTACAGCAGTGTTTCCCAGACCCTTAAAACTTTGAAACTCCATGAAATAATGTCTTGAATTGTTTTGCGATAATTCATTGAATAGCCATAAGTTTTAAAGAGTTTTCTTGCAGAAATGTATATAGATGGGGGAACAATAGCATTGTGCTTCTATGTATTTTGTCTTGTTCAACTGTAGTTGCATGCATGCAGAAGGAAGAGGACAGGGTATTTAGTACTGGGAAAAAATAAGGTGAAAAATAGACTTCTTTGATGGCAGCAAACTGCAACAGTATTTTATTAAATATAAAACACTGTAAGTTTTTTTTTTCAGTGATATTTATGTGAAATGTGTTAGCTGAATAAATAATATCCTACAAATCAATTCAATATTTTGACTTACAAAAATTGAAGACTTCCTTGATGCAATCCTTCTTGCAATGGTTTTTCTGTTGATAATTGGAAATTACAGCATGTTCAAAAATTGGTTGATAAAACCATCATATGATATTTCTGAAAATTCAGAGGGGATAAAAAAAAATGCAGTTTTACATTTTTGCTTCTATGCAAAATGGCTACAATTAAAGTTCTTAAAATGCTTTACAACTCTATTTCAAAAATGACACAAACTTTGCTATCTAGAAAAGAAGAGATTCAGAAACTCATCTGGAACATTTATGAAGGTCACATTTTGTATTTTATTCTAAAATTATTTGTAAATTACATTATTCTTAAAATCACAGGAAAACTGCAAACAAGCCATTCAAATTAGTTTATTTAAATACAAAGACTATAATTTTGTGTGGTCAGTCAGACCAAATTTAAGTCCCAGAATTGGCAGATAGGAGGAGATAAGTTTATGGTGCATATAGATATACGTTAATCAAACTGGTATGTTGCTGTGCCCTTCCCATTCTCTGCCATTGCAGAACACATGATCATGTTCTGTATCCTCTTTGCTTCTCACAGTGAGAAGCTGTTATGATTCAAGGCTATCCTGTGGAGTGCTACTGAGACTTTTTCAGATTTTAAAGTAAAAGCTGAGTTATTTATTTCACAGTGATATCTCTGCCACTATAATACTTGATCTATGTAAAGAAATGGTCTCAAAATAAACAATATTGCCATAGATATTTACTAAATTGAAGTAGAAAACAGATAGATATTCTAGACAAATAAAAAAAACCAACAAAAACCCAAATCCCAATATAGAAACAAAATTTGGTACACAGTTTTAAGATAATACATAATAAATTATATCTGAGGTCTCAAAATTATACTTGGGTTACTACAAAATTTAATTATGCCTTTTTTTTGTTCAAACCGTGTAATAAATATATAGGTACTGAGTTCTGAAATGTGCATAAACAGAGGGTAAATTTTTAAATGTTTTCTAATTTTAATTTTTTAATAATTGGTTCAAGACAACCCTCCCTGAGGAGGGGGAGATCAGACTAGATGACCTTCAGAAGTCCCTTCTGACCTCAGCTGTTCTGTGAATCTTTGATTCTTGAAATCCTTTAAGAAGTTTTTTCTAATAAAGTCAGTTTGATTTTACAGGCCTGATCTGATACAATTTCTATTAACAAGAAACATGATCTGTTTGTGACTATCCTCCTACCAGGTAAAACTGGATCACTTTTGCTTAGATCCCTACTTAAACTTTACAGTTTATATTTGCAAATTTTTCTATGGAAGTAAATTACAGAAAGATAAACAAAATATTTCTTATTCACCTATTCACCTTGGCAGGTATTCCTCTAGCATGTTTAGCTCGTCAAAGTTTAGAGGGTCCTTAGAGAAGCTTTTAAATTCAGCACTGCCTTAGGGAGTATGTACATTCAAGCCCAAATCTGAAAACAGAAGATGACTTTTCAATGACAAGAATGATCAATTATTGAAAGAATTAAATTACCCCCACCAAACAAACTTTAATAAGTACCTAAAATATATTTCAGGACAAGCCAATGAAAATCGCCATTTACTGTTAAATTCATTACTATGGCTTGTCTTTTTCTTTGTATTTCCATTTTAATGTTTCTTCCTCTCTGTTTTTTTATTTTTATACTTTTAAATGCTGTAGGTTTATTGCCCTATTTTGACCTGAGATCCGGTTTTCTGCGATAAACTTTCTATAGTTTGTTCTTAATAATTATGTCATGTCTCCTAGTCCCTTAAATAAAAACTTGATCTCTGTTATTCACCATGAAAAGTTTCATAATAGCAACTGGAACATAAAGATAAAAATTAAAAAAAAAAAAATAAATAAAAAGCCAACCAAACAAAAAAACACAGATAAAACAAGACAACAAGAAAAATCAAACAAAAACCCAATCAAACAAGCAAACAAAACCCAAACAAAAACTCCAAAAAAACAAAGCATAACTTTTTTTTCTTAACCAAATGAATTTTCCTTTGGATTAATAAAACTTCTCTGGTTTTTGCACCCTTTGTGTAATTTCTTTTCTGTTTATTGATAGTTTCTGAGCCAAATAATGAAAGCATAGCATTAACTAGGCTTCATAAATGGAATGGTAGCAATTTTAGAAGTACAGGAATTTTCAGTCCACCTATTGAAATGAAGGTTTTCCAATGGAAACAAGGGTACAGACCTATGGAGAGCCTGAATCAGGAATTGCCATGACAGATAATTTAGAATGAGAGGCAGGGAAGGTGAAAGAAGCAGATGTCAAGTGTTTATATTAAGCCTTATTAAAGGCTGCATGCCCAAATCACCTTCCCTAGAATTTTACCATTAAAAGTTAATGAACCAATATTGGTGCTATTATTAATCTTCTGCAGAAATTATCTGGCTACAATAATAACTTATTAATATTGCAACTCTTGCTGAGTAGTATTTAGACATACAAATCCTTAAAAGATTTCATGGGGAATTAATATAATTTTATTCTGTCTGAACAGCTGCCAAAAAACCCCCTCCAGCAGTTACATCAGTATCTATAATGGTGATGCTACCTCAGTAAACCCTGTGCTGTGGCCCCTGCCAGGCAGAAATGTCTATGTGGGCTATGGAGGAGTGCACTGATGGAGGAAAAGGAAACAGTTTGGGGACAGAGGGCTGGCAGTCCCAAGGCCATGGTGTCATGCACACCAGCACAACTCTAAGACAGTTTCTCAGATTTCTTGAAAGGTGTACATCACATTTTTTACTCATGTAGACTGCAGGTAGTAGGTTCTTCTCTCATGCAAGAAATGAGAAATTCCTTCCATTAAAAATTCCCTGTATGGCACAAAAAGAGAATCAGTACCTGGGAATATGTGCTAAGTTGGCTATAGTTTTATTAATAAAAATACATAATTATTAATCATTCAAAAGTGGTATTTCCTGCATATAAACTTACATCTATCCCGCTTTCATGAATAATAGCAAGAAAATTGGTTGAGGGAGAACAGCATTTCTACAACTGACTGTCTCATTTTAAGCTGTTTTGCATTGCAAAATGTTCAGTTCTTAAGTATTCACCAGTGTGAAGCCTACTGCCCAGTTATGGAAGGGTTCCATGGCATAGGAATTTCCATACAGGTTTGGACCAAAAGTAGATCCATCTTCACAGCTGTCTTCAACTCTCAACTTCTTCATAGTCAGCATCTGTTACAAAAGTGTGAGAATATGTTCTGATTTCATCATTCCTGTCTTGGGAGCCAGAAATTTCACCCTTGTATCTAATGTCTTTACCAGACATTTTAAGACACTTTGTGTATTTTTTTTTACTTAGGTCCTATTAGTACCCTATACTGTTCTTGGGTAGGAAACTATCAGCCAAGACTCCAGCTCCTTCAGTCAGTCAGAGGAATAAGAGGTGTGGAGACCATGAAAATCTTCTCACTGTTTCACTGGCACCTTGACTCAACATTCCAGCTCCTCAGTGACAGCCACATCTCGACATCCAGCTCCAATTCTGATCTCTCCAGAGGCAACACATTCTCATAGCAGCCTTGAATTTGACATGGGCTGATTAGAAAATGGACAATCTACTTTGAATGGCAGGAAGAGATGCTGGAAGTTCCTTTGTTTAATCTAGGAAAACAAGGGTCTAGCAGAGAACATGTCCAAATGCTACAAACATATCAGAAATATAAATGCCAGGGTGGGACAGACAACAGCCTCAGCTACGTGGCGTGACTGAAGGGTGAAAATAATATACAGATTAAGAATAATTTCTCTCTAATATGACTATTAAAGAGAAAAAACTCACCATTCAGTAAGGAAACAGTTTTTAAGAACCCTTTGAAATATCTACAAACTTTTCTAGTAAGACTTCAATTCCATTGCCAATTAGATCACAACTGGTTCTTAAACTAGTTTGTAAAATCCTTGCAGTAAATTCTCAGCTCCCTGAATCCTCATCTGGAAATCAAACATTTCACTTCATCAAGTAGCTCTTCCTTTGCTTTCCTTCACATGTGGTTTGGGTTGGGAAGTCCACCTCCTTCTTGGCAGGAGTCCTACTGCTGTGTTTGTGGCATGTGTAGCCATGTGCTATTCAACTGAGCAAACATGCCTGTGTATGTAGAAATTATTAAGTGTTTTTATGTAGAACTTGATGTCAGTCAGTCACAGAAACACTTACTCTTTCTTGGAGTTCAGAAAGGTTTGAAATCCTAAATGTACTAAGGGAATTCCTCCTCCAAAAAGCCACTCCACCTCTGAGGGAGAGTTGGAATGAAAAAACCTATGACATAGGTGTAGAAATGCAAATAAACAGGTTTTCACACGGAGCTTGGCAAACACCATCAATATTTTATTGCATAATTCCAATTTATGGGTTTTCCATTTACACTAAAGAATTACAGCCAAGTCCATCTTAATAAGCGATAGATGGCTCCATTCCTGAAGAAAATTCACTTGTAATTTTTTTAAAGAACACTGTCCAATTTAAAATTCATTATCATGCTTTTAAACTCATGGTCAAACTTCTGCTCAGACTTGCACCCCACAAAATGTTAAATTTGTGGAAATCTTGGCCCTGTCTCAAAAAGGCATTTCAGAAGACCTGAATGACAATCAAAACAATATCTTCTAACATATGTAATGATTCTCTCATAAAAATGACTTCTTTTACTAGCATTTGCTGATGTTATATGAATACAATCACTGGTAATAAAAGCAGGATTGGAAGAACAGAAAAAAGACCCCCACAAATTACAGTCATATAGTTCTGCTCTGTTCATAATCTTATTCATAATCTGCCTTTTGGCTAAAAGTGTACAGGCTTCTAGCAACTAGAACAAAAGCAAATTTTACAAGTACTGCTGAAAGGCATTTAATATTACCTAAGTTATATTCTTCTACAATACAATAGGGATTTATAATCCAGAAGTCACAGGATGCAGCATCTAAAATCTAGCTCCACTCCTAACTGCAATAGTTACATACCTGTCAAGATGAGAGAGACCCCATTTAAAACTTACACTGACTGTTGTGTCCCACTTTGGCTGAGAAGGAAGTAAAAGGATTCAGTCACTGCAGGAAAATTAAACTATGGTGTGAAAAAAATTTATTCGTATATACCCCAAAATTTCTCTCTTCACATTGAGTTCATAGTTCTGCCAACTGTATATAGTAGAGTGTATAAACTGTATAGCTAAGGGTGGGGAGGGAGGAGAAAGAATTGTTTTTTTGGTCTTGATGTAATGCAGATGTATATCTAGGGACTATATATTCTAAAATACAAAGCAGTGGAGAAGAAGAGACAAGGGGAGGGAGGAAAAGACAGTCCTTACAGAGTGGTAGTTATAGTTCCTTCCAGGTTAAATACTTTTTAAAATTAAATTACAGTTGTGTCTAGTGACTGTATCCTATTCAAGGGCATTTTAAATTTCATATAATGAGTATTTTTAAAACTATAATTTGCATTTATATTAGTTTTTATATTAGTTTATAATATGTATTTAATGTATATATTCATATAATATATATTTATATATTCATATAATTATATTTATATAATTTATATTAGTTTTTATGCAACACAGTTTGATTCATCACCAATTGAATGGTAGTAACATTGACTTTTCAGGACACCATTTATCAAATATTATATAAGTACATTTTTTTCTATATAACAAAGGGGTTTCTGTTTCAACACAAGTACAATTTTGCCAATATAATGGATAATAATGTGTGCCATTTAATAATACCAACAAACTAAATAGTTTTTAAAAAACTTTACCTGCTTGGACATATTTTTAATATAAGAGCACTATGACCATATCTACTTATAGGAGGAATACAGCTTCTGTCACTAGAGCAATGAAATTGTTAATAGCATATTTGTTGTTCTTGACATGAAACTTTCAGCAAGAACAACCTTATCTTCGAGAGATACCCACCTCATGTGTCCTTTATCTTGCTTCTCTTCTTTTTTGCTAAGATATTTCTAATCAGAATGAAGACTTGCCAAAAAGTATCCAAAACCTGGCATAACTGTCCAACTGTTTTCCACAAGTGCAGTAAACATCTATTATTTTGTGTGTATGTGGAATTCACATAGATTTTACAACAATTTTCCAATTTCCTTTCTTTTTCTCACCAGTAAAAAGATATATTTAACCAGCTGATCAGTGACAGAAAATGCTTATTTTCCAATATAATGACTCTTTCCATTTGTTTTCATAGGAAATTGTTAGCTAATATATAATTTGCATTCTCTTACACAGATCCTTTTTCCTACCTATTTTTTCCTACCTATGTTCTTGAACCATATCCATGGCTCAGGATGTAAACTTTCATGTAAACTTTCTTCCATTTTCTTCATCTTCAGCTATCTTCAGGGACTTTGCATAATTTAAATGATAGGTTTCAGAGTGCACTTCTACCAGAAAACTCCTCTGATTTTGTAACACTACCACAACAGATTGGTAAAATGATTTTATGCCATGAAATGATTTCCTTGACTGCTCTTGGAGAGTTCACTTTCTGAGTAACATTACAATAAAATCCTATAAAACAAAGTCCCTTATATTTCCTCTCTTAATGAGCATTTATGGTAATGAAGAAATTTTACCTGTTATGCCAATGACAGGTAAACTATGTCTATATTCTGACATTATGTCTGAGATTACTGCTTTGCAACTTGGCTCAGAGCATGATCTGCTCTCTGGGTAAAAGGACAATAGTTTTCTCTGTCACATTAAACTCCATCTGAAGTAACCCAAATATCTTTTGAGTATTTACTATATAACTCAGGAACTGTTATTGTTGCAATCACTTTATATTTTTTGGCTTAATTGACTTATATTCTTGATTTTAAGGCAGGTTTCAGGGGCTTCATTCTAGAGTTGCCTCTGCTTACTTAGCAAATACAGGTTATCAACAGATGGTCTGGTACCTGAAATTTTTAAGCATGTTGGGATATTGCCATCCTTCCCTGTTTTCATTCCTTTTTTTTTCTCATCCAGCAGGGAAGAAAATAAAAATACTTTTTCTCTCAGCAGTTTAAGCTCCTTGAATGCTTTTTTTTTTCAGTTCACACGCAAATGTTTAAATAAAATTTAAAAGAGCTCCCCTATTAGGTCTTCTGAAGCTAATTATATTGTTTTAGAAGCTCTGCTCATTCTGAGGGCCAAATTGGCTTGCAAAAATTTCAGATAGCTTGGTAGGTAAACAGATTGGAGTTTTAATGCAACTGTTCATGAGAAGGTGTTTTGTTGCTCATGCCTTTTAAAGCTTAACAAATCTGCAGAGCTCTCCTGAACTGTTCACTGCAGCTCCAGTTACAGTTCTAGAGTTATAAAACTCTAGTTATTGTGGTATTTTTACTTTCTAAACCATCCTTGAAGTTTTATTAGCATAGTGTAAATATTTTACAGTCTTTAAAGCTACCTCTGCTTTATTTTCTGTGTGTTTATTTCTCCTAGATGTAAGGCTAGTTAAAAATGGAATTGTGACTTGGAAAGATAACTCAGTTTTTATTTCTAAATCTCAGTTTTAAATTCCTATATTCTTGAATAGCAGCATTTTAAAGGCAGAAGAAGAAAAACCATAGTTTGCATGTGGCACTGATGTTGAAAATATTTTTGCAAAAAAAGGAGGGGGAAGGGAGAAAGGGAGGGAAACAGGATTTTAGACCAGGTGTTTTACTTGAGACTGACAACTGTTTTTAAAACACTGCTGACCCTTTAAGCCTGTATCCTAGCATAATATATGTTTATGTGATACATTGCAAATAGAAAAAGAGAAGATTCTCTAAATATTAGACTAAAATGGGAACTAACTTAGACAGAAATATTATAGCGAGATTTACCAAACAACGTCTGAAAAAATTACCGTAACTACTACAATGTCATGACAGAAGTGGAATAGTTTTATTTAGAGAGACATTTTTTCCATATGGGCTTGAACTGAAGCTTACTGAACTCAATGGAAAGACTCAAATTTTAAATAAAGGCCCACACTATGTGCCTCCAGCAACTTAAAGCGTTCTAAATTAAATAGCTTTAGGTTTTTATTTTTACTCTGAGCCATAGCTTGCCTTAACTTTCTGTATTTGCTAATTTAATTATCAAAGTAGCATGATATGCAGGGATTTGAGAAATTTTTAGATGTTATCTCTGTACTGAGTCAGGAAAAATAACATCTAATTGCTTATAAATTGAAAAAGTTTTGAGTAAAAATTAAATGTCCATGGAGTGAAAATAATGGTTCTCATTCTGCATGAAACAGATTGATTTACAAGAATTTATTCCTGTAGAAAGGCAACCTAAGGATTAATTCTGACTTAGGTGAACTTAAATTTCAGTGCAGTTATGAAGGAAAATGACCATTATTTGAAGAAGGCATTTGCAGGAAAGTCTACTTCAGAGTGGAGATTCTGTGTCATGGAAATGGCTTCACTAACCCTCATGGGTTCAGTCCTGGAATGAAGGATGTTTGTTGTGGTTGTGATGATGACTTTGAAAGAAGCAGAATTTCATACCCTCTGTGAAAGAGAGGATTGCTAATAGAAACAAGCCTAAGAAGAGAACTATCCATTGCAAATACTTCATTAATGCAACTTAATGGAAACATAAGAAATTGTTAGGATTTCCTTCCTTCAAAATATTATATATTCAGTCAGTAAAAATGTTACAACACTCAGAAAAATTGACTCCAATGTTTTTTTCCTCCAGAAATTTTCTCCTAAAATATGCCATAAACATGCTGAGGAAACAAATATTCCAAGCATATGATCAAGCCCAATAATAGTCATGCAAGTGAAAGAAGCAGAATGAACAAAGCATTGACCTGTGTTTGTTTCAGGTTCCACAGAACAAGAGTTTTCCCACTGTACTGTGCACAACCAACCGACAAAATTATTGATAATTATTAATAATTAGTGCTTCAGTAATTCATTGCACAAGACAAAAGACATTGTCATAAGACAAAAGAAAATTCTATAATTTTCCCACGTTTCTAACTTTGTGATATTGCACACATACAGATACATTATGTGTGTGTGTGTATTTCAAATACACCATGTATGCTTTTTGTAGGTCAATAAAGAATTATTTTGTGTACATGCACAAATAGAAAAGCTAGCATGATTCTTGTGGCCAGACTTATACTGCTGTGGAAATTTTAACTGCTAAAGTTCTGAATTTTTTAATTTTTCAGATCTGTAAGTTTTATGGTGTATAAACACGTTTCTGCTTTTGTGTTCCTATGTTTATTTTTTAAGGCTATGGATTAAAATAGGGGCAGGAGAGGGGTTACATTATTCCACTCACAGTTAGTGGAGTTTGTGCAGGTGGTCCAAAGGATGAAATGCTGTTCATTCTGAGCTGATATATCAGGCCAGCGTGCACCTGGTATGAGCATTTTTGTCACCAGCAGTGTAGAATAGAGATCTTGCCAGTGCTTATATCCCAAACCTTGGAAAACAGAGGACTGTTTGCATCTGGATTAAGAGTTGGTACCTCTAGAACAAGTGCCATAACTGTTCAGCTGCACATTTTGTAGCCAGGTAACTTTATGCACGGAAAGCCAAAGTCAAATGAAAAGGTTCACTTGGATATAGCATAGATGCTAAAATCTATTTTTGAACCACAGTATTTATGCATGAATATATTTAAGACACCAGCCCCTGGGATGAGAAAGTCAGGTGTTCATTAGCTTCAGAAGCACCCTCACAGGTGTTGAATACACCTCACTTTGTCTCTGCAATGCAGAAACAACATGCCAAAGTCTGCCTTGCAGGGCAAACTGCCAGAGAAAGGAAACAGGTGGTCACTTACCTGTAACACCCCCATTTTACACAGGTACTGAAATCCACACAACACCTTCAGATCATGCAAAGGAAAGCTTGCAGGTGCCCAAACCTGCTGTGCAGATCCAGTGATTGGATTGTGTGCAATAGGTCTGCCTGCCTGAGCCAAGTTCTCCCTACTGCCTTGAAATACAAGTTAAAGCAACTCTCAGTGAGTAAGAAAAATGAGGACAGGCTTAGTTTTGCACAAGTCAGCATTAAATCAGAGGAAGTAAGTGAGTAAAAGATGCTTCCCAGAAATAAAGCAAGAGTCAAAAAGAGTAACAGCTGCTCACACAAAAAAATTCTCAGGCATCACAACTGGCTTCCTCTTTGGTTTCTCATTCCATCCCTTTTGGTAGTACTTCTGGTGAAGCTTGAGGGCTTCCTTTCAACATATTCTATAGTCCATTCCCTCTGATGAAGCACTATACATTTTCTATGGTACATTCTGTTTTTACAAAAGAAATAAACAAAAATATGTAACTGGAAGGGAGCCTGAAAACCTCAGTGGGGAACTTCAGTCTGAATACAAGAGCTTACTCCAGGTTTAGCTCCCCTGCCCCCAGAAGATTCATGTTGTGACCATGGGATCATCTCTGTGAGAGTGATCTTCATTTTCCAGCAGTGGGACCACAGGTTTGCCCAGAGGGATGCACAATCAGACAGATTCAGGCTGTAAGTGAAGCAGAAAGGGGCAAATATTTCTCTCCCTGGCTTGTTCAGTAGAGGGATAATGGTGAGGGAAAAAGAGACATTAGCTCAGTTCCTCTCCTGCTATTGCTGTTACTTTTTCTTGTGGAGCTCCTCTATCTCAGTGTTTTATATATTTAAATTACTCAAGATTTATGTGGAAGAACTGGATTTAATTCTAATTCTTTGAAAAACTACTGAGGCACCTGACAGCAAAATTTATTTTAATATAACTATGGCTTATATGAATGGATAGTTATGGATTTTAGATAATTTATGATTTGAGAGGAGGGTAAGATATGGAAAATTTTAATCAACTCTTTGAATTTTGGGGTAGAATCATACAAAGAATAAAAATCTATTTTTCTCCACACAACTAACTCCTTTACAATCAATAGTCAACTAAAGACCTATCATTTTTCCTTTAAAGACCCTTTCAATGTAATTTGCTTTTTAAATATAGACGTTTATAAATTCCTAAATTGTATATTGTATTTAACAATTACTGTTAAAATGCAAGAAAATGCCATAAAAATATACAATTTTGTTTACAAAAGTTTTTACGATATTTTCAGATATACTGTTCTGGGTCACTCCAAAATTACTAGAAATTCTCACTTCTGTTTTTCTTTGTCAAAAACAGGAGTATCAGATTCCAGTGTCTTATCAGACATGTTCACTTACAGATTTTCATTGCACTTACTTGCCTAAATATGAAAGTAGGCTTTTTCCCTTTCCTCTCTTAGCTATCTTGTTACCACACCTCTGTTATCATCGTGGAGACCTTACCAAAAATGACCTTGAGAAATTTAATAGAATTTTCCTTCTTGTGAAGTAATCCTCCCATTTGTATAACCAGCTGTGACATTCTGTCAGACACAAAAAGCAATTCTAATAGAAAAATGACAGGTCAAGTTGTTCCCTTTTACCACCACATTTTTGCAATTTAAAAACAGAGTTAAGCTTCTATTCAAAGAAGTTTATTCCACCTGATAAGTCATCAAGGAGTCCCTCTTGGTATTCTAAGGATGAGAACTCTGGAAAATATCAAGAAAAAATTCAGTTTCTCTTCAGATCATCTGACCCACTCCATTGCAGTTCAAATTTGGGTTTTGGGGAATTTTAATAAGAAACCAATAATTTCATGGGAATAGAAATTAATTCCATGCAAAATAATACTGACTCTGATCTCCTGAAAGTCAAAGTTCAGTTGTTCTATAAATTTCATCATAATTTCCATGTTTTGGTAATGAAATAACCCTGCTTCTCTACAATTTTTTCGGGGGTGGACTTTAAAAGTAGACTCATGTTCATTCAGTGTGCACAAGTACTGTGAGTACTTTATTTCTGCAGCAAAGGCTTTTGTCAAGGGAGATGTTATCTCTCTCATAGGGAATGGGAATATTGTTGCTGAATTTAGTGGATATCCTGATATGTTTTATGGGAACTGCAAGGTGCTGAATGCCATTTTCTCAGGGAAGCTGAAAAGAACAGAGAGATCAGAGTACCTCAAGGGATCAGAACTCAACAGAAAATAGAAAATGTGTGGAAAAGAGGAAATTTAGTGGTATAGGGATTCAGTCCTGAATGTCTTGTTTGCATCATTCTTCCTGCTCCTTTAGTGATTCATGGCAATAAACATGCAGAAATAAGTCAGCTGGACTAAGAAACAAAATAACTTTATATGAGGCATGTATTTCTGCAAGAATGGATTTTAAAATATTGTAATATATACTGTAAAACTTTTATATGCACTACTGAAGAATGAATGTTTTCTTTCTACTGCATAATTTGTCAATCTTTTTTGTTTGTGGTCTGTACCACATATTCTTTGCTGCTTTGGGGTGGAGAATACTAAAAACTGAAAGGGGATGTAAACAGGTATATTTTTTGTTACTTTCAAAATCTAGCATACAGCACATTTGTAGGGCCCAGTTTTCATTATAGCAAGTAAGTCATACTAACTTTAATTGATCAGCTAACCTTAAAGTGGGCTTCATTAATAAAACTTCCCTGCACTTATCCAAGTACCTATCCAAATGTATTTTAGCCTCTCAGTCCCCCTAGATTTTATGTTAATGGGCAAAGTAGAAAGCATTAGTCATATCTTGCCCAAATAATCAATAATCTACTGCATACGTGTGGATTAACAAAGGAGAAGTACATGAAGGCATCATAAATAAAATATGATCCTGGGGATTGGACAAAACAAATAAAAAAGGTTCTTCTGTTTTTGATCATGAAACAAGTAACACACTTTAAAATACCCACTGGTTTTTTATTTCTTATTAATACACTATTTGCTTCAAATCTACATTATTCTTGACTATATGAATGATATAGAAAGGCTAATATTTTTTAGATTTCCACTTTGGCTGTTCTAGTTTATATTCAGGTCTGAGCTGCTACTAGCAAAAAAAAAAAAAAAAAAACAAAACAAAACAAAAAAAAAAAAAAAAAAAAAAAAAAAGAAAAAAAAAAAAAGAAAAAGAAAAAGCTTTCTCAGGATGACAATGATAGAAAAAATAAATCCAGAAAAGCAACAGATTTGAAATAAAAATGTAACACCTGCCAGGCAGCTTACTCACAGTATAAACAAGGATTAACACCAGCAGTGGTGCAGCAAATACTGGTCTTAGCACATATACGTTTAAATATCACGAACTGAATACAAGAAAAATTACTTCACACACTGACTATTTCAAATTGCTTTAGGAGTCAATGACTACTCCTAGAAAACCAGTAGTGCTCAATACAGAGATAGTGAACACATTCAGTCCAGAAGGCAAATAAGCTAGAGAAGGAGTTTTTCAAGCTCCTCCTTGGTTTTGCTGTAGACTATAGCTCTAAACAAAGAGAAATGCAAAACCTAAGCAGTTATTTAGAATAAACTGTATAACCATTTGTCTCTGCACAAGCAGATCCCACAGATTTTCCTGAAACAATTACTGTCTTTCTCAAGGGTCTTTATTCTTCCTTAGAAGGACTAGGTTACCAATAAACATTTTAAAAATCAACTGAAGCTCAGTACCTTGTGATCAAGGATCAGTTGTGACTCGAGGAGTAGATGGTTTCACTGCTGAGTTAGAGCTCAGCCTTCAGGCATATGGCAACAGATGATCACCATTAGGGGCGTTAATATAAGGTTAATTGTTTGGGTCAGGCCTCTGCTGGCAGGCACTGGCTACATACAGCTGTGTATACGATTATCAGCCCAACAGGAGCCGACTGAAACAATCTGTATTCTCTGCTCTGACTACCTGTCCTCCCTAGCACAGAAGGAAAACAAACTGATGAATGATTATTGAATTTGAAAGCACTAAAGCAGAAACCTTGTGGTATTTTTATCCTCAACTGGCAAGGCAAAGAAACATTTTTTTTTGCCTTTTGACAACGTGGTTTTTAATCCATGGAAGGGGCTCTCAAGGCATCATTGCCATAACTTCTGTCTCTTTCTGGACTGGGAGCAATAAGTAGTACCACTTGGGTTATCTTTTCCTCATTCTCCCACTGGTGAGCAAGTGGGATGGAAAAGCATCTTCTGAACAGACAGATCTGCTGATGACCAAATAATCCCTTTGCACTGAGGAGTGATAATACAGCTTTAGCCCTCCCTTATGCAGAGAAAACTGGCATGTGGAAGAGGATTTAAGGAGTAGTATTCAAGTACAAAATGAATGAATATTCCTTTTAAAGCCCTCATACAGGTAAAGGCAGTCATTCAACTGATGGTAACATTTAAGGAAGAATTCAGATAAGCATCATCCACATCAGGGTTTATATTGTTGTTACTATTAATTATTATTATTAGTCATTATCATTTTTCATAACTTTCAGGTGTGTTGATAGAGTTGGCTGTTCCAAACACATTTACAAATTGCTTTTCTTCCCATATCTCTGGAACACTCATGAGGACATAAATGAACAAAGGAGCAGAATAACCACCTTAAATATCAAGAGACTCCCAGCATGACTGGTCCTAAGAAATTCCTATCCTGAGCATGGTTTCCAAAGGAAGCATGGAGAGACAAGACTGCAGTACTCTGGACAAAATTTGTTTGACGTCATTGGTGAATGTAAGAAAGATAAGTTAAAAGCACAGAAACTGCAGTAACATTTTTCAAAATGATGGGAAATTAGGAATGTTCTTTGCTACATAGTAAAAAGTACTCAGCCCCAAGGGAAAGTAGAATATTTTACTCCAGCTCAAACAGGATGCAAGTTAAAAAATACTCATGTTGGAACAAAAAAAAGTAAGCAAAGACAATAATTATAAATGCTTCATTTAAAAAAAAAAAAAAAATCTTAGGGTTAAGTTATTTTTGCTATAAATTTATCAAAGTCAGTACAGTTTTGTCAAAATGTACTCTGGTTTGTCTGAGCACAGAGTGAACACTATTCTGGCAGAAATAAGAGTGCTTTGAAGGCTGCTTGCACAGCTTTTGCATTCAAAGTCTAACTTTGTCACATGATGGGAGTTCTTTGGTTCAGATTATATGTTATTGCTTTAGGATTTTAGAATTTCAGCTAAATAGAATTATATTTGCTAGGTATGGTATGGCAGATACACATAAAATTTAGTCTACAACTGAAGTGTATCTAGTCAGTCCATTCCAACAAAGAGATTATGTTTAAGGGCAAAAAATCTTTGATATTTTATTTTTATTTACTTTATTTTCAAACATTTTTTACCCAAACATTATCCTCCTTTTGTCCACCTCTTTATAAAATCTTTGATCTCTCCATGGCGTAGACAGAGTATTGACTTTTTTGTTCCATACAAACCTGAGTAGTGTTGCTAAACATTTTAGTCATGCTTACATAAAATCTCCCAGAAAGCCTAACCTGAGCCCCTTGAGTTCAGGTGATGCCTCTTCTCCCTGACCTCTTCTGGCAAACAAAGAAGGGGGAGGGATTCCTTAAAGGACTCATAGCCACTTTCTTACAACTTAACAAGGAAACATGCCTGTGTTTCCAAAAATGTGTTTTAGGCAGTGAAATATGCACTAAGTCTAAGGGTGGGGAAGAGTGGGGAGTGCTTTTTTTCAAAGGCCTTGCGGATGCACACACAAACATTGTCTGCACTAAGGGAAATTGAACATCAGTGAGAACACATTTATTAGGCTCTGGATGTAAATGAAACACAATAATGGAAATAAAATAAACAGAGATAGAAGAAGGAGAGAAGGCAGTAATAACAAGATGCATGTCCAATTGCACATCCTGGGCAAGAACTCATTTGTTGTTTAGGTGAAAGATTTAAGCGATTTCAGTAAACCCTTGCAGACACCATTATCAACTGACAATTTGCCACAGGTACCACAGAAGTCCAAGCAGCTAAAGAGCTCCAAAGCTAGCAAAATCCATCAAATTCTCCAAGGAGCATAATATTGTTCTTCTGTGTAAAGAGTCCTCTTATTCCTTAGGTTATGGGCCAGGTTATAACTTTCATTAAGTCAATCATCATCAGCTGGGCTTGACCAGCAAGTAAAAAGGAGGAGGCAATCTGCCATTATGTAGGCATTAGTCTAGAGTGAACTATTATCTTCAACACCCTGTAGCTCAAAACGTAACTACTTAGATTGCTCAGATAATAACTGTGGCCATCCAGCCATTTGCAGTTACTATAGCTGCTGGCTTCAGAAGGCAGATAAATATATTAAATCTCTATTAGAGCATTCCATCATAAAGTGCACTCAGCTGCAATACCCTGTCTTTTCTCTTAACACCTCTAAAGAGATACATGAATGCCAGACAGTGCTGTGGCATGGATGGTATTGTCATTTCATTATTTGTAGTTGGACCATAATGGTATGTAATTTATATCCACTACCGAAAAAAAGAATAATACAAATAAAGATAATCAGTAAATGCATAGGAATCACACAGCTTGTAGAACTGCTGTTGAGGGTAATTGTATATTTCATTGCTTTCTAACATCCTGGGATGCTTAATACTGTCTTCTGGGGTGTGACCTCACTTCATTTAGTACAACTAATTTCAACTGGACAGAAGAACAAGGCTGTGTTCACCCAGCAATGGAACATATGACATTCACATCTTTAGTACTTCAGGGCAGTTCTGTCTTGTGTTATCAGAAACTGATGTGTTTTCCTTATGCAAGTGTCTACAAAAGAGTTAATAACTGCTTTTTTTAAGGCAAACTGTTTTTCTTAAGGCAAGCAGAAGCAAACAGCTATTTTGCATAAAATTGCAGATTTATACTTTCAAAAATCAGTTTTGTTTCTGATACCACGGCACAGAAAACCTCCCCTTCTTTGTTCACTCAGATACTCTTTTGTTAGATAAAATACACATATAATCTCAGTTAATTCCCCAAAACTCAACTCAGATACAAATATTTATTTGGCTTCATCCTCATGAAGATAACCCATTCTAAGTGAAAGTTGTACTTGAAAACATATTTTCCAGAGGATTTCTCCTTGCTTAAGGAAATATTTATACTGCAAAGTGTGGTGTGAACTGCTTTTGTTCAAGTCTTTTTTTTTTTCTCCTATATGATTTTTGATCTCCCACAAGGAAATAATATAACCAGGTAGATTGCTTTTCATAACTTCCTTCCCAGATGAAGGGAGATGATAGGAAATATGGAAACAGCAAAAGCCCAATTCATTCTGTCTGAAGGAATTGTTTTCTCATAGTGAAATTTCTCCTGCTTATTATTCTGTTATGCACATTATCTTATTTTCCTGAAAGAAATGAAACCAGGGATGAATTAATCTGGTTTGAAAGAATAGATATCAAGACACAAGTTATTGGGTGGCTCTGCAATCCATGACATTAAAGCAATGGGTACTCCAGATACATGGGTAGACAACTAGAGAGACAGGATTAGAGAGAAGAAGTTCAAACCATTCTTGCTAGATTTATTTCTTCTGGCAAAACCATGCTCCTGGTGCTGAGTCCTTATAAGCAGGCAGCAGGTGGGCACAGCTTGACCTTCCAGATCAGTCAGATTAAGAGCATAATATTTTCTACACAGTCAATGCTGAGATGATGTTAATTACTTAGCAGATCTTAAATCCCACAACTGATTTTTTATCATTCTGACAGAACAAGGGAATGATGTGTCCAGTATAAAGGAGCTGGCAGGAGGCTATCTGGCAAATTCTCAAGATAGTACATGATAGTATGGAATTAGGGGAAAGAAAAAAAAAAAAGGAAAAAAAAATAAAATCAGAACATTCCTTGGGCTTATTTCCTTCCAGACTACTTTTGAAGTGTCAACCAACAGAAAAACTGATTTTTAATAAAATTAAGTGTGTATTGCCCATTTGTAGACATAAATGTTGATGAAGGCTTGAAAAACCCTGCAGTCCTCCTAACAGATTCAGTGAAAGCAAGGAAATTTGGATCCAGATTTGCAGGCCTGAAATTCAAGAGTAAGGCCCCTCAGTGGTTTGACATTCAAAAATACTGAATAGCTCACCTAGCTGCACATCTGTTGGTATGGATGTGCATTGTTTTTAGAAACCAGAGTCCTAATATTGGAGCTCAGAAGAAAGCAGAGTTTTGAAATGCTTAACATTAATAATGGAATAACCATCTCCTATGTGTAGAAATGGTCTACAAAATGTGCAGTTCAGTTAGTTAAATGTTGCTAAACTTTTAGAAACTAAATTGGAACCTTCCCTTGCACTACTTCCTGCTGTCTTCCAGGCTTAATGTTACCTTAACCTAATTTTTCCCAAACATCTGGCACTCAAAGGCTGACAGTAATATACAGTCACTCCTTCATCATGTACCAAGGTATTAACTTATCACTAGGGTAAAAAAACTGCAGCTTTGATTTTATTGCAGCAAACTCTTGAAAAAATTATATCCCAAGTAAAGCAACGGTGAGAAAAAAATGGGAGAAAAAATATTTCATTGATTACTAAAAAAGAGGTTTGTATGCAGTCAGGCTATATGTGAAAGGGCTAGCTGCAATGCTTGATACAAGAAAATATTACAAGATTTTCTGAATCATATTCTCACATTAAAATGTAAGTGGCCCATTGTTTGTGATAAATGACATGCCTGTTCATGCCCAGCCCAGCAGCTTTTCAGGTAGGCTAATGGACATGAGAGAAAAAAAGTTCAGGTTGAGACTTCTAGCTCTTTTGGAAGAGTGTTAGGCTGTCATTCACTCTGTGCTAAGAACCTGTCTAGTCTCTGAGTGTTTCTGGAATTAAAGCAAATGAGAAAAATATGTCCCAAAAATGTTAGGGTGGATATATATAAGTGGGCTTACACCTGAGAATACCACAGTACTGCATGAGCATTACTTGCAAAACACTGAATGGAGGGCAGTGTAGTGCCAATTCATGATCCAGAACAAAAGAGCTCCAAGTCTTCAACAAAACTACTTTACAGCAGGAATACACTGAGCCTTGGTAACAAAGGGTCATCCTGCAGAAATTATTTTATTGTAACACTTTCAAATTTTAGTGAGATTTCTGTCTTCTTTTCCGGGCTTACATGAATATATTAGTCTCTTAGTGTTTATTGTTTTTAATAAGCAGAAATTCCTACACTTGTAGGGAGGTTATAGAAAAGCTTGAAAATGTAACCTGAGTGTATTTTGCTAATTTAGAAAGTTTAAAGAATGAACTGAACTAACAAAAAGATAATATTTTTGAACATCTCATGGATTTGAGAGCCTTACTGAGTTTTAGATCTTTAAGGATAGTAACATTAGCATAGTAATTTTTTTGCAATCTACTATATTTCAAATACTTTCAGACAAGGAAAGTGATGTTAAAACATTTAAAATTCATTATTTTTATCATACCCACATAATTTTGTAAACATATGGAGTAGGAACTCAAACAATATTTTACGGCAAAATATTTCTTGAACACCCAAGCAGTTCTTCCATTTTACCTATTAAAAAAATATGATGCCTATGAAAAAATATAATACAGATATCTTAATGAGCACCTGTAACGGGAAGCCAAGCTGTTAATCCTCAAACTATGGTGATTAGAAGTGGGGGAAATTGTTTTCCCAACTCAGAAAATATTGCTTAAAATTTCTTATATTTTATATACCCATAAACTTGAGATTTGAAAGTAAGGAAGACAGAAATATCTGTGGGAACAAAACTGTAGAGAGGTTATCCCACAGCATCCAAGAGCAGTTAAATAAGAACAGACCTGAAGGGAGCAAAAGGTCTTGAATCCAAGTTTGACTCATTACAGCTAGATGCTCTGATCACCAGCTGTGTTTACCTGTGGCAGAAAAGGTCATGGATTTTTTAAATAATTGAACAGAGACATTGGGCCAGAAAATTAGAGGAGGTGATTCATTGGTCCAAAGATTAGGACATTCAGCTTGGGTACAGACGACCTAGTTTGTGTTATGACTCAGGCAGTCAATGAAAGCCACTGAACCTCCAGCTTCAAAGGAAGCACATGAGGCAGAGGAGAGCAAAGGCTTCTGATGCCTCAGGAGGTGAGCAGTGTCCACCACAGCAGCTTGGAGAAGCCAAGACTGAAAAGAGAGCAGTGGAGAGACTCAGGATTCGTGCTTGGACATGTGAGACAAAGGTTTATATTTAAATATCCAGTTTGAATCCAAAGTTACAAGGGAGAGTTATCCATTTTCTTAGAAGGTGCCATTTTCCACCAGGTTACTCTTGGATGTTATTAGTTGTATTAATTTTGTCATAAAGTATGTCTCAATCTGCACCACAAAAAGTTAGATTTTAATGACTTCATATTTTCATGCATTAAGAGAACATTCTTTTCAGGGTCTAGTGCAAGAAGCCCCATTAAAATCAGAAGTTCTGGAAGTTATAGGGAAGACATCACACTTAAATGCAGCATTAAATTGCTTTTTTTTCTCATTATTGAACTAATAAAGATTTTTTAAAATCCTGAATTTTTATACAAGAGGTAAAAAACCCCTGTTCATTTCCTGAGTGAGGGGGGCTATGGTATGTAAGTTTAAGGCTAAATACAAGCTTCCTAGAAAGAAATAAGGAAAAAAAAAGTCATACCACTTAATCAAGAAAAGTGCCTATGCAAGGACATCCAGACTCTAATGATAGTCTGCACTTTGAGGCTAGTCATGGAAATGTCCAGATCACATTACTGTCAAAGTCAATAGTACAGCTGTGGACAGATCTAAACATAATATAACACAACAATTGAATAGACTTTTAAAAATTAATAAAGGCATAGATATAAGATGCTCATATCTTATTACTCCAGATCTCTTAAAACTACATTATGGCATAAAAATTGGATAAACTAAGAAATGTTCCTATAGTTAGTCCATTTTCCCAGTTATAAGCCTCTTCTTAAGTGCTAAATGTAAAATTTCAGAAGGATGGGTGGCATCTTGCAGTGGATAAATAAGGGAAAAGATCAAGAAGGAGGACCTTCTGCAGAAAACACTTTTTTTTTGTTTTCAGTAGAAAAATAAAAGAAATTAAACACATATTTATAGGCAAATATAAAGTGTAATATATGGGCATTCATATGTGTGTATAAATATATGCATGCCTATGCTGAATTTTTTAGTGACAGAGACCAGAGCCAGACACTGAGCAGCTCAAAACAGCATTGGAGAGTTTGGAGCTCAGAGCAGCTGCATTCACCTGGTGAGGCCAGAGCAACTCAGCAGCAGAAAGAGCCAGTGGACATGGGAATAAAAACCCAGCCCTCAGCAATACTCAGCACAAGCAAACGTCACTGACCTCTTCTCTCCTCGTCTGGTCAGGGTCTTTATTAATATTGACTTGGAAAAGAACATTAATCTGTTTATTTAGGCTTGGGAACCAGTGAGTAGAACAATGAATTGGGTCAGAGATCTTGAATCTGTTTGTCTCATTGCAAACATGTACTGGAGGGTATGCACAGTGTTATTGATGAAACAAAGTTAAGGTTTTCACATTCAAATATTATGATGACAAACAAAGTGGCATCCCCTGTGCTCGAAAAAATACTTAACAGAGGTTTTTCTTGGGGTCTTTATCTTACTGTACGGTTCTCTCACCTCACAGTACGTTTTCTGCTTCTAATTCTGAGGCTTCTCTCAATTTTTTTCATGCAAATGGAAAAGAAAGATAATTGCAGTGTTAATTATAGCTTAAAGATTAATGGCAAAATAACAAAGCATGGAGCAATAGCAATACAATCTGGGTAAGAGAGTTGAAAACAAGTCAAAATGCTTTAAAAGGGGATGTTTCATTTCTCGTGATCCAGAGGTTATTTCAGTCTCCTTAGAAAAAAAGGAACCCAAAATCAATTCTAAGGACAGCTTTTGTATTTCATGCAGTGATTCTTTGATGGAAAATACGTAAGTGGCTGCTGGAGTATAGGCTAAGGCCAAGTTTTCCTTGGCTATTACAGAGGAATTTTATTCACATACAGGTTTTCACAGCTCAGGTAAATGTTTTGCTCACATATTTGGGGTTTTTTCTTTGTCTAAAATTAGAGGAGAACATTTTAAATCGAAGAGGCAGAGAATTCCTCTATTCTTTGTCATTATAACCTTCAGTTATAGAGGTGATTTTTTCTGGAGATTGAAGATATAAGCTTGAATTTCTTGAGACAGAGGAAATAACTGAACACAGCTCTCCCCAGTCAATGCTTTATCCATCAAACTATTGCAACAATGAGTAGGAATGATTTCCACTTCCAGTGCAACTTAGAGGGAACATGACAGACAACCTTGTACTTTGTACAGACCCAAGTAATGGAGGAGTTGCAGCACAGACTGAGACTCTCTGAGACTCCAAAGTTCTCAAGGAAAGCACTAAGCTGTTCATCAGTTCTGATGAAATATAGCACAGAATGAGAAGTAAACTTCTCTGTGTTATTACTTTAACTGGTGTATCTGATGCAGCATGATACAGAAACCACCAAGAGCTATATACCTAGTTGGATGTGGCTGTAGGCAGATTCAGTGCAGCAATTTCCTACTTAAGTTATGAGTTAGATTTAAATATGCCAGAAAACTACTATAAATAATACTAAATCAGGATAAACACTCTCACACTTCTATAAAGCAATATTTGAAGAAAAGGGATGCCAAAAGGCAGAAGTTAGAAACTGGGTAGTGTGGTGAGCTGCTATAAGACCTTTCGAGCAGCTCTTTGGTGGCTATTTTGATCTTATGTACAAAGCTTGCTTGTTGTTGGAAACCCAGAAAGGCACTGTATTTTGTCTCTGATATCCTTAGTTGGAAATGAAACTCAGTGTAGTTCTTCCAATCAATAGTAAAAAAATTTTGATTAGTGTTGCTACTTTGTTGGAGAGGTGAATCTTGTTCCTACTTGAAAACTTTAAGCAGTTATAAAGAAGCTATTTTAGCTGCATATTGTAATTAATACTTTATAAGGGCTTAGAGATTCACATTGTGACATGATGAAGACAGAGCTAGAATTGAGGTTTGTTTTTTTTTTTTTTTTGAGATCAAGATGTTCAGGACTCTTGTTGCAGGTTGTCTGCAGATGTAAATAGGTAACAGGTCATTCTGCTTGGAAAATCAAAGATGTACCAAAATGAATATCAGTCACACAATTTGTTTGTGTGTCAGTGGTTACATAACTTCTCATGCTGCAACCAAGCTGGTTAAATAAGCCTTCCATTTTCAGGCTGAGTGGACCTGAATTTTCTACCTCAGTAATGGACAGGTACCCCCGTGGTGCACTTAGAGCAAATTATACAAGTTTATAACAAAAAGATGGTTCATGCACCAGAGAATTAATAACCCAGTACAAAATATGAGACATCAGTTAGATACAGTTTTATAAGAATAAAAATATAAAAGAGGAAACGTTTGGGAGAATCATAAAGTGCTTTACACACACTTTTTACCTATCTCTTGCCAAGAGCTAGAAATTGCATCCCAGTTACATAACAAAAGCAAAATCTACTTCATGTTTCCCCAGGCAAGTAAACTACCAAGCAGCGAATTTTTGAAAGAATTATATTTATTTCAGGATTACAGAAGAGAATAAAATAATCCTCAGATTATTTCTGAACTAAGTGCCAGAAATTGTCTTGTTAAAAAAATTTGTTGTTTAAGGATGCACACAGATTTATCAAAGTGCTTTTCAGAAGATATTAATATCAATTCTCTTGTTCTTGCAAAAATTGAACAAACAGAAGTGTAATGAAGCAACAAATTGTACCTTGGTGATTACTTTTTCGTTTGTTTTACATTATTGTCAGTCTTTTCAAAAATTGTTTATTATTGCTTATCAGTGAAGCCTTGAGAGTCTCAATAGTTCTGGTCCAAGTGAATGCATGGTCTCTCCATTGAAAAGCAAATTATAGAGTAATTTCTTTTAATACCATTAATAGACATTACTCTCAAAAGAATAGTATAGATATATAAATGTTGTTGATGGTGTTGATGGTATTGATGAACGTTTCATCTGCTTATCAAAATCCAGTGGTTCTAGATTAAAAAATGTATTCAGTGAATATATTTTATGCAGACTAAAAGAATATAATTTCTCAGAATAAAAATTGAACAGACAAATATATAATTTCATGGCCAGAAAAAGAAAGCTACATATTATTAGGCAAGGGAGGTACTGCATGGGCATTCTTACAACCTAGAAGATCAGGATTGTCTCTGAACAGATGCACTGAGCATGTCTGTACATATGTGGCATTAAAAATTGTCTAAGTGCTCTGTTGGATACAAAAGACAGGTGCAGGGGAGTCAGTCTTTCTGTTTCTCTAACACCTCTCTTTTTAAAACATCGGATCCTATGAATTCGTTAAGGATTTGAAAATCCTCAGTAGACTAGAAAGGAAATATTATCTAGTTGTATAATATTTTTATTTGAACTCAGTTACTCAACTGTCACTGAGGTCATAACCTGTTTTAAAAAAGCTGGATTCCAAGTGTTCATGTTTCTTCTACTGACTTCCAGAAACATCTCTAGAGAAAAACGCATTCTAATGCTCACATGATTTCTACTAAACTTTCAATTTCCTGAAATTTTATCAGTAGCAGTAGAAACCTTTACATTCCTAGACTGTGAAAATATATTCCTATTGTTGCTTTGCCTCACCTTTTTTTTAATTAAACTGTGAAGCAAGAAAAGAAGTCAAGGTAAAGTCAATTAAAATGATATTGCATAGACATATGTTTGCAAGTAGATGTTTAAAGGTATTTTATGAAGGTTACAGAGTTAGTAACAAATGGCATGCTGAGTGGTCCCCTGTTACTTATGAAGTTAGAAAGGCATTCCCTATAGCTGCATAATTTCTTTCAAACCTCTTACAGAATAGTACACATCTCTAGTTTAATATAAACAAGACCCTTCAACAGCAACATATAAAATACCTAGCTCTCTGTTTGTTGAAATAGTGGATAAGGTGAATCCAAATGTTTTGGCAAGATTTCTAGGTTCAAAGACAGAAATGTATTTTCCCATAAAATAAGTCATCTGCAACTATTAACCCCACCAAAACATGAAAGAAACAGAATAGCTCTTCAAAAGACAGACTTTATTGATGAGATTTAAGATATAGTAATAGTATTTAAGAATTTTGAATTTCCTTTATTTATCTGAATTTGGGTTTGGGTACTTCTAAACAAATATACTGACTTCAGTTTTACCACCCTGATTTTCTCATGTAGATGTCTTGATTACTGGCATGTTTAAAAGAGAGGAGAAATTGAAAGCCTTAGTCAAAGTGACAGGTTAGTTTTCTGTCCCAGCCCTGGATTTGGCCCTCATATTCTTTGAATTTCATTCTGCATCCCACCCCCCGCCCACTCCCTCCCTCCCTCCCTCCCCGTGAAAAAAGATTTAAAAGCTCAGCCATAATAAAACCCAAGAACAGCCCTGAGATCCTCAGACATTCATATCTTAGTGCATAGTCACTAAAATTAAACATTGCTAATGAGTTTAAGAATAGAAGAGGTTCCCTGACTAAGCAAAAATAATTCTGAATTCTATATTAAATTGTATCATGGGGATATAATTGACTCACCAATTTAAAAATATCTATTCATAAATTTAACTTTCTGATGAGGCTTTTTATAGTTAAAAAATGCAAAGACCAAACCAAGTCATGTCAAAAAGGCCATATTCAAACCTTGACAATTTCTATTTAAATTGTTTGCCTCTCTATATATGCAAAATCCCCTGGGATTAAAGCTTGTATATTCAGGACTGATACAAACACTTATGCTAACTTTGACAACAAGAACTCTTAGGTTTGAGTATTTTGAAAATATTTTGTTCATTAGCAATTATTTCCCAGAATTTTTTTCCCAAAAGTCTCAGTAAGATATAAAGTATTATATTTCTGTTTCTGAAAAATGGTTATGACAGTTCTAAAGCAATACTTTTAAGGACTGTCTCAATGAAGTTTCATATAGTAGCATAGATGTGGCTGTTGTCTTAATCAGGAAGTGATTAACTATACAGGTAGCTAAAAAAATATTCTGAGAACAGACACTAAAAGAAGTATTCACAGAGTGCAGAGATCACAAATAGTGAAGCACTGATGCAAGAAGTGCCCTTGTCAATGTTGAACAAAAGTGCCCTGTCAATGCAAGGAAAAGTCATTTAGAATTAGTTATTTAGAATTAAGTAAAGCTCTTCCAGAGGAAACATTTGAGGTCATCTAGATTTCATTTTCAATGGAAGCTCTTCCCTCCAAAATCTCTCTTTATGCAAGACCTCAGGGGTCAGTCCTGGGGCTGATACTGTTCCAGACCTTTGTCAGTGACATGGACAGTGGGATCGAGGCACCCCCAGCGAGTTTGAGCTCAGACTCTGAGCTGGGTGGGGCAGTCAGCACAGGGGAGGGAGGGATGGCATCCACTGGGATCTGGACAGGCTTGAGAGGTGGGACCATGCAAACCCCAGGGAGTTCAGCAAGGCCAAGTGCAGGTCCTGCACCTGTGCTGGGGCCATCCCAGACACACCCACAGGCTGGGCACAGAAGTGATTGAGAGCAGCCCTGTGGGGAAGGACTTGGGGTGGTGGCTGATGGAAAACTCACCATGAGCCAGCAGTGAGTGCTCCCATCCCAGAAAGCCAAGGGAATCCTGGCTGCATCCAAAGCAGCATTGGCCAGCAGATTGAGGGAGGGGATTGTGCTGCTCTGCTCTGCTGAGATCCCACCTGGAGCACTGCATCCAGCCCTGGGGTCCTCAACATAAGAAATGGAACTGCTGGAGCAAGTCCAGAGGAAGGCCACAAAGTTCATAAGAGAACTGGAGCATGTCCCCTAAAAAGACAGCAAGTTTGGTCTGTTCTGGAGACAAAAAATTGTGTAGGAACCTCATAGCAACCTGTCTGTATCTGAAGGAGCCTATAGGAAAGAGGGAGAGGGACTCTTTGTTTGGAATTGTAGTGATAGGGCAAGAAATAAAGGACTCAAAGTGAAGGATAAAATATTTAGATAAGATAGATGCGAGAAATTCTTTACTGCAAGGATGGTGAGGCACTGGAAGAGGTTGCCCAGAAAAACTGAACATCCCAACCCTGGAAGTGTTCAAGGTTGGATGGGGAATTGACCAACCTGGTCTACTGGAGGTGTCTTTCCATCTGGAAGGGGGTTTGGGATGAGATGATCTTTAAGGTCACTTCCAGCTCAACCCATCCTATGATTCTATGATTCTATAAAGCAACCACAATCCTCAGCCTCTGAGGTCTTTGAGGCTGTGGTTCACATCAAGTATCTCTCTCTGTTTTTCTGCTTTGAAAAAATCTCTGCACCTTTTACAGAGCAAGAATACTACATGCAGGGCTATGTACTGCAAAGCTTAATTGAAAACTCATGTTATATAATACTGAAAATGTGGTGAAAACCAAACTCCAACTGATGAAGCATTGCTAACCTTATCTATTAGTAATTATTCCTTTCTCCTTTTATTCCTCATTACAGTGTATAAAAAAAATTGTTTCACAGGAAGCTAAGTGTCTATGACATGGTAACACCTGAATGTGGTTGTAGATTAATCTATCTTCATTAAACTTCATTCACTGAGTTGACATCTTACTGCAAAACTGAGATTAAATACTTCATTTCAGTTCTTGTGTCAACACAGTGATAGCTCAACGACACAATTTCTGGACCCAAATACATTGTTTTACAGAGGTAAGCAGCTTCCTTACCTCTCACAGACCAAGTGGGATAATCCTGTTTTTAGACCCACCTCAGTGGGGTGCAGTGCTCATTCCCTTCAGTGAGAAAAATGGCATTGCATTCAGACTGCAGCAATGACAACAGGACTGCTGTGGCAGCTGTGCCAGCCATAAAAACAAGGTGTGATAGATCAGTGTCCTGTTTCCAGCCCTGCCAAACAGCAGGCATTTGCTGAAGGTTATAAGGAAACCATACTCATGCAGTGACTCTTCTCCAAGATTCCTTTTCCATCCTTGGCAGTTACTGGCTTAGAAAACCGTCAAAAACATGATGATTTCCTAACACCTGGAAGGTAATCTGGCTTTTTGCAACAAGTCACATTGAGTTATGAACCAACTTTGTTGGACTCGTGCATCTATTCTTGACCTTCACCTCATAAGAAGACAGGGGTGTTGAGATCAAATCCACAATGATTATCTTCATGGGTTCAATGACATTAATCAGAGAATATGAAAAGATCTCATGCCACAAGCATCCTACCAGTTTCTGGACACTTTTTTCTTAGGGTTCCCACAGAATGAAATGTGAATATGAACTCATTCTGAGGAATTCATTTCCCCAAAGATTTTTACTATGCCTTAGAAGGCTATGAGTAAATATTCAACACTTCATTTCTGTCATCAGCTGCTTTGGTGAAAGACCTTCTTTTTATACAGGTGAAACAGAGAAAAAAAAAAATAATAGAAAAACCCCTCAACAAAATCCAAACCATAGCAATAACAAGGGCAACAAATGAATATAAAATGTACAAGTGATGGATGGTTGTTGTACCTTTGTATATTGGAGTAAAAGGGATGGAAATTGGATTTCTATACTCTGCAGTGATATTCCACAGATGTAATTGCTGTTCATATGATTCTTTTTACATCAGTAGACACTAGGAGCCTGTCTGTGATGTCTGCTTTGGAGATGCTCATGCACATGCATATGCTAAATGATCACTGAAAAGATTTATATGAACTCTTCTGCTGGAACTATTCACATGTGCAAGGTGTTTCTCAATGCCATGCTACAGTTTTGTGAAATCTGGCCCAAAGGCATACACATGTCCCTGCACTTGCTGTTAAACCCATTAGGTGATACAAGTGCATTTGCATTATGATCACAGATGACTAAGAGATTAGGAGATAACCTGACCTTGGTAGCCAGCAAAAGAGAGTGAACTGCTGGTGCAGTATTTGTGTAGTGCAGTGTACTACAGCTGTTCCAGGACTCAGCAATTGCATTAGAATGAACGCAGATCATGTGAGGATACTTTCAAAGAAGGATTAATAACCTATCATAAAATGACATGTCATTTAAACCAGAGGGAAAGTAAAGAACAGATTCAAGGCAGTTTGACACGATGTAATTCCAGTTAATCCACAGCAAATGCTGCATACAATGCTGACTTTCCCTCAATACACGATTTCATATTCCTTGACTATTATTAAAATTAAAACTAAATAAACTCAAATTATTCAGAATAAAATATTCAATCCAGCCTGAATAATCCACAGATGATTAAATCGATCTCCATTTCAAACTCTTAAATTTATTTCTATACTAGACTTAATTGAGTTTTGGAATTGTGTACTGGGTTTGTCTTTGTTCTGCAGAAGGAGCAAAGATACATCACAGCTCTCAAGGAAGGAGAGATGAGTACTGCTTGAGAGAGGCCAACTAAATTTCTCCTTAAACCATAAAGACTGCACCTTTTCAGAAGTGTCCCCTTTCCCAGATGTGCCTTTTCCCACTCTCTTTTTGTTTGCTGAGTATTTCTGCAAAAGGAAAAGACGCAGAGGTTACTTAAGGCAGCCCAAAGGGACAGATTGCACCTGAGCCCCTGCCTGCACTTGTGACACAGAGGTGCAGCCTCCTCTTTCTCTGTGCACAGGCAGGAGTTCTCAGGCTCCCCACAGCAAAACAGCCATCTTGTGTCACAAGACAGAAAATAGGCTGCATTTTATAGCTGAAGGATTGATTTCCAGAGGAGCTCATTATGAGCCTGGGATTCACACATTACTTAAGGGTTCTACTAAATTTTCTCTGTTAATGAGTTACTGAAAACTGCTGGGAATTAGCTAGAACAATTCCTTTCTGTGCAAATAAACCTAAATTTTATTCCCAGTTCTTTCTTTCTCCAATTCCTTCCTATACAGGGATTCTGATTAAAATTCATAATAATCAAGAACATTTTTAATTCTGCTCCTAGCTGCCTTTTTTCTTCTACTTCAACTGAGAGATTTTCTAGGGCCTCAAAAGTGTAAGAATAGTGGGAAAAAAATATTAGACAAAAATAAAAAGAAAGGTTAAAAATTATCAACCAAGTAGAATTCCAGTCTCTGAACTCAAAACGACTTGAATTACACTTTTGTCTCAGAAGGTGTTTTCATTATTCTCCATTTTTTCAGCAGAATGAAATAGGAATAAAGCCTTAAGAATACAATGCACTGAGTTCAAACATAGGTGATAAGTTCTGGCCTCACCTGTCACATTTAGTCCATTTTTATACAGTCTCTTCAGAAAATTCTCAAAAAGGTTATCACTGACTCAGCTAACAACTTTGTAGGCCAGCTGAAGGCTCTAGAACTACTTTCAGAAGAAAGTGTTACCAATTTAAAATAAAAGTTTAAGGAAACTGAGTTATACTTTTAATTTCTTTTGCAAATATTGAGGGCACAGCCACACTTTGCCCCAAACCTTACTTTATTTTAAGTCCATAGCTTGTAAACGGATATACCATTGTCACACAGAAACTGTGTCTCAGACTATTTAAGTAATTTCTGATATGTAAAAGAAAAAAAGACAAAACCCAAACCTGAAAAAATAGAAAATGCTACAGTAACTAGGTATTTTATTATAACTCAATATTAGAACCTAGACAAATCATGTAGAGATCTCTGAGACATAAAGAGTTGCTTCTATGAAAATTCTTTTCCTTTGTTAAAGAATAAATTATTGTAAGAAAATGACTCATCTTTATTTTTCAGAAATCTGTGATAAACACATAGGATTTTTTTGTGGAATGCTATTTAGTAGAAGAGAGTTGTCAAGGTTTTCCACACATTCTTGTGATTAACCTTTAGTTCAAGATCATTTTCAGTAGGAAACTATTGTTTCTATCTCGATCTCCTGTCTGGAAATCTGCTACAAGCTGCATTTTACCTGGTACATTTTTTTTCTCAGAAATTATAATTTTTATTACTCAACCATGCAGACAGTAGCTGAACAGAAAGCAGGAAAAGGTGCAGTTTGAACTAATCAGTCCAGTGCTTGAATCATGAGCTGACTGGCTCTGTGGAGGCTGGTTTAATTTTCATGTTCTAACTGTAATTCTGTGGAATTAGCCACCAGACAGAACACTTTAAAGACCTGTGGTCAGTTGAAATATGTACACTAATTTTCCATTTGAAAAATAAAACCACAAATACTTGGCTTGTTCAAAGTCAGTAGCCATCACACACAACAATGGAGAGTATTGGATTGGGACTGTCAGCCCCAGGTCTCTGTAAATTTGGGAAAACTGCTGCATGTACATCAATTTTTTATCAGTGGCTTTTTTTAGCAGAGGCTTTTATTAGTGTTTTGCTTCTGTTCCTAGCATGGAAATCCCAGTAACTCATGGATTTTGGTGTTGGGCACAGTTGGTTCTCCCACTTTTTCATGTTCTTCTGCCTCCTTGGGAGGATAACACACAACCCTCTTCAGTGCTTCACAGTCAAACTGTGTCCTCAGCAGAACTCCAATCTATCCCTCCAGCTCCACACTTCCCACAGAATTGCTGAAACCAAGGACCACATTTCAGCAATTGACTTTAAAGTCTTTCTCAAGACCTAATTTCAGTGATTCTTAAAAAACGTGAACATTTCACAGGTAACAGAGATGCATACCAATGTAAATGTAAAGTGATATCAGTATGAATTAAATCCTCCTTAAGACATTAAATGGCATGACTATTGTTTATGATGTGGAAAAATCTGACATTAAAACAGTCTAGCAGTGTATTTCCCTTGAATTATGTAGTAAAGAAAAAAAAAAGAGGAAACAAATGCAGCAGAATGCAGCAAAAAAAATCAGCTATTGAAGCACGTTGATGGTAGAAACCTCGTAAATTATTTAATAATTCAACATTCCAAATGCCTATTGATATAAAGGAAAATCAAATTGCTCATCTTGTGCCCCAGAAAGCAAAATATAACAAAAAAAAATGCTGAAGACTGGCATATACCTTCAGTGTTTCTTACTTCTGTAAGCAATTTGGTCATGTAAACATAGCTCAGGATTCAGGACCAGCAACTTATATGGTCATCCAGTCCCTCTTCAAACATATCACTAGATCATACATTTCATTCTTTACCATGGTGTTGAATCTCAGAAACTTGGTTTTAATCAAAGCACATCTTCTAAATATATACCTGAGGTCACCCTAAAATCTGTGAAATAGCCATGTCCATCTAAAAAAGATTGCAATTCACTACTCAAAATATGCTGTATTTCCTATTTAAATTTGTTTTGCCTCAGATTCTTCATGTTAAATTTTGTCATTCCTTCCTTCAAAAGTCTAGCTTTATGACTTTTTTTTTTTTCTCCATATAAAAGCATTGTAAGCAACTCAACAAGAGTTTTCTTTTTGGTGTCCTTAACACACTGAGCTCTTTTAAGCCTTAAAAATGCTCCTTAAAGCTTTTCACACATTCAATCATACAAAGGCTAATCTCTATTTCCTAATTTTTTTCAGCTTCTTTTTTTAAATGCAAACACTAAAACTATAAACAGTATTTCAACATCAACAATTTCTGTAGAATTCTGATATGCATGACTTAGAATATACACCCAGTTCTTCCTGAATTAAAAGGAACTTTGAAATATTCTTTGGAACTCATAAAGTAAGATTAGCACCTTAAAAATCAAAGGCTACCACTTTGGTTTATTGCAACTTCATAAACTCATTTTTCAGTATTATAAAATAATCTGCATAAAAATAATATATGGTGATACCAATTAATTCATTTAAATCAAGAGAACTCTTAGGTACATAGGTAAGTTAGCTTTGAAGAATTGTGAGAGATCACATTCAAATTTAAGTTTTTATAAGAAGTATTAGTGGAAAAGTTTGCACATCTTGTAGTAAATGTGCCTCACTTATGGATTCTATGCCAAAACTGTAGCAGGTATCTTTGACATAAGTGTATGTTTCACAGTTCTGGTGTTTGTGTAGGTGACAGTGGAGGCAAGTCTTGGTCCCTCAAGGCTGATTTATTTTCAAAACATATTATCTTATGTGCTATTTTTGTCCTTTTTGACAAATCTACTTTCAAACATCCTTGATCTAAAGTAGCTAGCAAGGACTATAAGTACTACACTGTAGTTGAAACAAACCAACCAACCAAACAAACAAACAAAAAAGGACTTTGTTTATCATCTACATATATGTGGTACAAACGTGTGAACCTAACAAGATTCTTTTGTGATTTCCCAAAATAAGAAAGTCCTTAAAAACTGAGATGAAAAGCAGTCATTTACTGAAACACTTACCACTGCAAATGTTCAATGACTGACTTAGAAGCTGAAATCTTAACAATTTTAAGGATCTTCTCTTTCATTTGGCCTAATTCTGCTTTCTTTCTTAAGTCAGTGCTATAGATGTGAACCATCACTTCACTATCACTCATCAGTGTGATATTAGTAAAAACTGGTGGATTCATTTCTTCTACTGGTTTTTAGGCAAAAAAAGAAGTTGTACATGAGTGAATATTAAAGTTTATGCTTTGAATTTCATGTGACTAATTTAAAGGTCATACTTGTTAACTGTTGCAAATTTTTGCCTATGGAACCTTTGACATTATAAAATGAAATTTAATATTATAACACTCTAAAATTCCTTCAGCCAATGGATTTTGTTTCATATTATATGGCATTTCACATCATGAAAGCATGGCATTCCAAGCTTTATTCTTAAGGAAAAAAACAGAATTATATTTTGATTATGCAGGTACCTGTAAAGACTAATTGTAGATGAGCACGTTGCAATTAGGCCTGGAAAGGACACGATACTTTTCATTTTATCATTATCACTTGGAAGAATGGGAAGGAATTAAGTTACATTACAGAGGGAATAGACAGCACTTTTTAGCTAGGAACAGATGTACAGCTTGATCATGAAAAGGTGAACACCCTACTCTGGTATTCCTGGTTCACAGTTATTAGGTAGTCTTTCCATTTTGATTTCTTTCTCTGAAAACTCTTGTCTTGATACTCTTCTCTAGAATTACAGGGATCAAACCTTTTACAAAGCTAAGGTTTGAGTAGACAAGTCATCCCTTCCCATTGGTGAAACCCCCATGCTTGCAAAAAATTTTTACTGTGTAAAAAAACAAAGTCTGTTAAGAGTATGCCTAAATTTGCTACAATTTCTTATTTTCATTCAAAAGATTTAAAGGAAACTTAAAATGCAGGCATTTGAAATTACTGTAATGGATGTTTTATCATTACAAAACGTGTTTCTCTGAAGCTATATTTGGGATTCAGCTTTTTAGTACTTGAAAACTATGCTAGAGGAGATTATATAGTGAAACATGCAGGATGGAGTGTGACTGGAAGGTTCCACTGTCACCACTGTGTCAGGAGATTGCAGCCAGTCATGTCTGAAAATCTGGGATGTATTCCTTCTCCTCTGTATTTTACATCCTGGCTAGTGTGCTAGCACTAATACAGTAATATCTTTTAGATGACATGTTAAATCAAAGTTTTCCAGAGATTAGCGATTACATGGTACATTTTGACAAAGAGAAGTACAATAAATCTAGTGTCCTGACAAATTTCTTTAGTAGTCTTCATAACCTTTCCCCTAAGGCAAGGGCACGGTCTCTTTGGAAATAAGCATTCATGCTCAAAGAGATGTCCTGCTCAGAAAGCTGCTAAAAGATTAACGGATATCTAATGCTCTAGGACACATTGCAATATGCCATTTTTGGAATGCCACAGTTTCACGGTTGCATTAAAGTGTAATTTTATTTCTGTGCTCAGCATACAGATTGCAGATGGCTCTATTTTTCACTGGTTTATTGAAACACTCCAATTTGAAATATAGTCCTAGGGCCAGCCGTTATACACAAAGTGTATAAACAGCATATTTACAAAATTAAAATGAAGGTTTTTGTGGATTGAGGACTGTGAGACTGATATGGGAATTTTAGCTAAGGAAAATTGTTTCCTTTGCTACACAGTCACTATCTGTAGAAATGTTACCAAAAAAAAATAAAAATGGCAAAAACAGCCAACTGAAAAAAAACTCACAAAACCCACAAACAAACAAACAGCAACAACAAAGCAGTCCTGGAGTTCTCAAGTTCAGCAAATTTATTGAGAAGGTAATTTTTATTTTTATATAGTATCCAGTTGTGGCAATCGTATAGTATGTCTTCCAGCTGAATGCACACCTTCAAGGATTCAAAAAAAGTTCTGTGAAAATATTGACAGTTCTCAGACACAAAGAGCTTTTTTTTTGCATTTCAAAAGTTATCTGCCTTTATCACATTGGCTTTATCATCAAAATACAGCTTCTTCCTAAACAGAGGAAGAAAATGTAGATGTTGATTTTCCTGAGTTTTACCAGCCAGCAATTGAAAACTATTTTTTTGTTTTGTTTTGTTTTTATATGCTTACATGCTTATAACACTTTAGAAGATCTTCTATTAAAGTTTTCTATCAATTTTTAAAGGTGAAATATTTTGGAATATGGGGGATGTATTAGGTAATTAATTTTCAGGTGCCATTTCCTGAGGGTACAGTGGTGAGTTTCTTAATCTGCTTCAACTCAAACTATTGTAGTCATTCTGACTTATGATTTACCCATAAAAACTGATAGGGTTATATGTACTTATGATCTCCCTGATGTAGCCATGGAGCCTAAGTGCCAAGAACTGTAGCCCTGGAGTGACAGTTTGTGTATTATCACTGCTGAATTACGCAGAACAAGCTTTAACCTGGAACACAAACAAAAATGCATTACGTTAAATTAAGGATTACGGTTACGTATTGGAACAGGGAAAATGTATTGTCTGATCTGTGTAATATGCAAGGTATGTATTCCTGAAGCCTGAAACCCTCTGCTGGCACCTGGTGTGTTAAGGGTCAAGCAGCAGTGCCACATCTGGACTATGCAACTGCTGGAGCACCATAGCTCCTTCTCAGTCATGATTTACTGCTTGTTCTCAGAATCAATGAACTTTTTTCTGAGATTTCTGAAGAGCGTGAAGAACAGAGCTTAGGCTCCTCAGAAGGGTGTGGATTAATGTCACTTTTAGGTCTGCAAAGGATTTGTATGATGGGTGGCTATGCATTTGGAAGAGAAGCTGCAGATCCAAAGAATGTATTCAGATAAATCACTGAACAGCCTAACACTATGATACTGTGAACCTTTAGGCATATATTACCACTTCAAAATAGATTTTGAATCCAAGGACAATGTTGCCATTGTCTGTGAAGATCTGTGAAAATACAGATGGAGTTGAAGCAGAACCAGAGTCTCCAGGTCCTTTTATGTAGTGGTGATAGAGCCATTAGATTCCAGGAATCACTTCTCACTGGCAGCATCTATAGAAAGTCTTCTGGGAAGTGATTTTAGAACAAGATTGTTTAAAAATTGTCACCAGTTCTGAACTGTATGAAGCACAGTAAACAGAATAATTCCATTATTCCATTTAGTATTCTCTCTTCCATTCTCTATGCATGCAGATAGTCCCTCATTATTTTTAATGACAGGTAGGGTCCACACTATGCCTGATGTCAAAGGGAACGTGATAGTATTTGGTAGAGCTTAGGTCCTTTGATAATGGGCACAATGAAGCCACATATATATAAACAGAATGACCACAGTGAGCAAATTCCAATCTGTGTTCTACTAGAATAAAACTCAAGTAAGCTTCCTAAATGAAATAGTTAAAGAAAGTTAAGAATTAATAAAGATTAAACAGTGAATTAATCAGGTAGTTTTAAATCTGTGCCTATGAGAAATTTGGCTGCATCAGAAGTTTTTAAAAACTCTTAATTTTGGCTAAGATACAAACAGATGCCAGGATTTGGAGATCCAAACCAGTAAACTACGAACAGACAGTCAGGAGTAAAGAATGTGCTGGGAATGTGACCAGCAGGTTCCCGGATTCCACTTAGCCAAGATACTCTGCCCTTGCTTCTGCATGGTGAAATTGAGTGCAGTGGCCATTGCACGAGCTTGCTTTAAAGCAACCCAGAATAAGAGAGCAAAACTGAATGGAAGAAATGTGACAATGGCTTTTCTAAAGTCATTGTTACATCAAGGCCCACGTATCCCCATGCTCTGTGCCAATCTGAAATTATACTCTTTGTGAAAGAGTAAGGACTTGGCAAATGCATGTCGTCTTATATCACTCCACCTCTAGGACTTCCTGACGCAGATGTTCTCTCTACAGAGACCATTGTTTCTTCTTTGAATACACAGTTTGTGATAAAATCCTTGTTTGGGACATTTGGCTGTTGATTCCCTCCAAGTCATGGAGGTCCTACAGAGAGACCTCAATAATCACCAACAATGTGGTTGGCCACATGTGCAATCACCAACCATATGAACTTTAACAAGGGCTGGTGCCAGATCCTGCACCTGGGATGGGGCAGCCCTGGGTGTACAGACAGACTGGGGAATGAGAGGCTGCAGAGCAGTGCCATGGAAAGGGCCCTGGGGTTCTGGTCCATGGCAAGCTGAACATGAGCCAGCAGTGCCCTGGCAGCCAGGAGGGCCAAGAGTGTCCTGGGGGCATCAGGGACAGCATCACCAGCCAGGCAAGGGAGGGGATTGTCCTGCTCTGCTCTGCACTGGGGCAGCCTCACCTCCAGTGCTGGGGGCACTTTGGGTGCCACAGTATGATGAAGTTATTAAACTATCAGAGAGCATCCAAAGGAGGATAAAAAAGATGGAGAAAGGCCTTGGGGGGAAGCCATATGAGAGCAGCAGATGTCACTTGGTCTCTTCTGGAGAGGAGGAGACTGAGGGGAGACCTCACTGCATTTACACCTTCCTTGGTAAGGGAAGAGGAGGGGCAGGCACTGATCTCTGTGTGACCAGTGACAGGACACAAGGGAAGGGCCTGAAGTTGTGTCAGGGAAGGTTTATGTTGGATATCAGGAAAAGGTTCTTCCCCCAGAGGATTTTTGGGCACTGGGACAGGCTCCCCAGGACAATGGTGACAGCACCAAGCCTGACAGAGCTCAATGCTTTCAGGCACACAGTGTGACTCTTTGGGATGGCTCTTTGAAAGGCCAGGAATTGGACTCCATGGTCCTTGTGAGTCCCTTCCAACTCAGATTATTCTTCGATTCTATGATTATGCAACTATAGGAGGTCACATTATGCCATACATACTCATAAAATGAAAGGAGCTATGCTTATGGGACAGCTTTTATAATAGCAGACAAACAAACACTAAACAAATTGTGTGTCAGACCTCTGGAAAGAAAATTACTCCATTTCCATTTCCAGGAGCTTCCTGATGACCAAGTGTGACCAGTACACCCTGCTCCCAACCCCTGATAATGGGGTTAGCATAAGTAATGATGTTTTATGGGACAAGTAGCTGTTCTCTGAGACTGAGCAAGTCATGTATTGCTTCCCTTTCCTTCATTATCAATCCTGAAAGTCCTAGGAACAAAGAAGACAAACAAAACAGGTTTCTTCTTCTCTTCCCTACTGGCTTCAGGCTTCCCAGAGGCCAGGATGATTAGTCCCTTCCTCATGTGTCTCAAAGTTCCTGGGCACTCAGCCTGGTGGTGAAAATGGCCCTGCCAGAGAGCAGGGAAGTGTTCTCTGTTTCTGCAGCAGCCAGAGCCTACTCCATAAAATCAAGAAGTTTTAAGTCCTAAGTGGGGAACCTGGATTACAACAGCTGCTGGACAGTGAGATTTGTGACCTCATAATGGCCAGAGACACCTCTGCTGCCCTCTGCTTCCTCCAAACTCTAAGTAACCATAAGTCTTAAGTCAAGATTATGATTTTTGTATAGGTGGTAAGCTAGGTATTAAGATCTGACACAATCTGCAGAAAGTCCAATTGATTGGAAATGGCAAACTGTGTTGTAAATTCTATACTCTGCTACTTCTATACTGTATTATATTGATTCTGCTAGTAGAGATCATGTGCCATTCTAATCACAAATTCAGTCCTGTACTAATCATGAAATCATGTTATGAAATTAAAGCTTCAATTGTAATTGTGGATTAATGTCGTCATCCTTCTGCTAAGGATCCCTAAAGGAACCCATCTGTCCCCTCAGTGTCAGATGATACTAAAGCTGTGGAATTTCCAGCTGGTAATGTAAGAGCAAAACCAAAGAGCTATTTCCTCATCAAAAGAAAAATTGCGCAGGAGTCACGTTTCACAAGAAGAATCCAGAAAACATCACAAAATAGTCATTTCCCTGCAGCAACAGGACTAGGTTCCCTGAAGATTCCCATTATGCTTGGTTTTGGTTGTGGTGTGGGATACAGGAGCTCATCCCACACTCTGACTACAAGCTTGGTGAAAAAGCTCAGACATTAACTTTCTATATACAAACTGTGTTTCCACACAAAGCAGAACTGCTACACAAGACAATGAGGCACTGTGGCATGTTTTAACAGCCTCCTTGGTTTAGCAACCAGGCTTCCTAGAGAGGTCCTTTTCCTACAACAAACACGACTCACAAAGCCCACGGCCCCTTTCCTGCTCAGGTGATGCATTTCCCTCAAAACACATATCTGGAGAAAGAAACAGTGTGACATATACGGATTAATGCCAGTTTTGAAGAAATTTCAAAGCAGGAGTAAACATGATTTGGCCCTTTCTAAATTTCAGAGGGAGAAACAGGAGATTTGTCAGCTGAACTAAAACTGTTAAAGTAAAATCTTGCTTAAATGATTCCCCACTGGGAAGGATGGAGGAGCAAAGTGATAAACAGATGACCAGAAACTTTGATGCTGACTGTAAAACTGTCTTTAACCTTTATAGTCCTATGGAATGTGGATATATTCCCTAGAATAATACGCAGTGCTACAGGTCTACTTTTGATCTCCTTTGTATTACAGTCACACTGTTAATAGTGCCATCCTTTTAAGAAGCTGTCCTTGAGATGCAAACCCAGTAACCATTTGGGCCAGTAGTACAGTCATCTGCTAAGGAATTGCTACTTATCTCATCCATGATGCCAAGTTAAAAAAAATTAGAGTACAGTGAGATCAGAATTCTCTGCTGAAGCCATGAGCAATTTGAAATAGGCACATGAAAGTGGAAAGAGGATTTTTCTGTAGAGCATTCTCTGCCACTCTTGTGTATCTTGTGTATGGGTTGATGGCACTGCTCCATGAAGCTGTTGGAAACATGCTGCATTTCTGTAATATTGCAGTAACGTTCTTTTATATGTGAGCTATATCATAATAAACTAAATCTGCATAAAAATTTTCCTTGTCCAGTCTTTTTTTTTTTTTTTTTTTTTTAATTTTCAGCACCATGTAAGTGTGAACTTTTATATGAGAAGGTCATAGCATTTATTTCTTCTTTACAAAGTTTGTGACCCTAAATTTAGAAGAGCTCATTTTAAGAGAAGAAAGGTGGAATTAAGCTGAAGCATAATTTTGCCAATGTCTCAAAGCCAAAACCCAGAAAAAAATAGCAAAACACATCACATAAATTATGTTGGCTTGATCAGAAAGTCTGGCAATATAACAATGAATTTTAAAAGGCAATAAAATATTTAATCTCCCGTTAAAAATCTAAGGAACTTTAATTTAAAAGTAATTAAATTTTCAAGGCACCACGGAATTTGCAAAATAGAGCTTTTATGGAGGGAGTTAGTTTAGTTTAATTTTGCAAATCTGCCAACTGCCAAACTTAAGTAAACATTTTTTTAAGAAACTTGCATATATAAATAAAAATATACAGCAGCAGAAACAAGTATGAGGATGAAGCTGGAATGGTACAGGACAAGTCACCTCAAATCCAGCTATTGTACCTGAAAGACTGATAGGTTTTGCCCCTGTTGCAGTTAAAAAAAATAATAAAAAAAAAAACAAACAAAAACAAAAAAAACACACACACACACACAAAAATAAAATTAAAAAAAACCCAACAGATTTTGTTTTTTAAATGTATCTCCATGTCTACTGGAATTGTGAGGCACTTTGCCAAATCAATTCTAACACAATCACTCACGGCATTTGTGTCTGTCTTCTCCTTTCTAGTACATTTATTAGGGTCTCCCTTCAGCTCAGAGGCAGGTACAGGGTCCTACCCCAACTCTGGTGAGCTGATTCACACAGGAGGAGCCTGAAGTCTCCTTCTGTCTCTCTGAAAGAAAGAACAGATGTTCACATGGGATTCAGCCTGTGTAAATCACTGAGCATGGCTCAGACTTCTGCCTCTTTGGTGTGTACTCTGCCATCTGTCTGACTCCTCAGGTTTTTATAACATGTCGAATTTAGGTGTTTGATGGTGGAAAGCCACTATTGCAAACTATTGCTAATGGCATTCAGTGAGAGTAAGTTCAATTAAGCTATGGTGATTTTGGCTGCAGGACAGAATTTATCTGTGAAACTCATTGCCATGACTCAGGATTTTACTGACACACTTGTGATATTGCACTTAGCCACTAAATTCTAGAATCAGTTTTGGACAAAGACCTTGGCTTTCATATACAAAGTAATTTTTAATTTTCTTGGTTGTAGACAAGCCACAAGCTCTTAAAATCAGAAATATCGAATATGAACTGAGGGAATGAAAGTGTACATGTGAAAACCTAATTGGTGCTTAATTTAACAATTCTGACTCCTTTGTAATGGACAGAAAGTGATACAAAAACTAAATGCAAACATAAGCAATCTGTTTTTTTGCTGTGAAGTTGTAATGGGCTGGCCCTGGCTGGATGCCAGGCACCCACCAAAGCTTCTCTATCAGTCCCTTTCACAAGTAGACAGAGGAGAGGAAATATAATATAAGGTTCATGAGTAAAGGACAGAGAGAGAGATCACTAAATACTGCCATGGAAAAAAAAAGACTCAGCTTAGGGATATTAAATGAATTTATTGCTAATAAAACACAAGCAGGATAATAAGAAGTAAAATAAATCTTAAAAACACCTTCCCAATCATCTCCTTTCCCAGTTCTACCTCCTCCCTGCCAGTGGCACAGGGAGATGGGAATGGAGGTTATGGACAGATCATCACACATTGGTTCTGCTGCTGCTTGCACAGAAGATTATCCCCTTATCCAGGGTGGAGTCCCTCCTACAGGAAACAGTCTTCTGTGTATTTCTCCAACATGAGTGCATCCCACAGGCATCAGTCTCCATGAACTGCTCCACCACAGGTCCTTGTTCCATGGGGTGCAGTCTTCCAAGCACAGGCGGCTTTGGGCATGGGGATCTCACAGATCACAAATCCTGTCAGGAAACCCTCCAGAATGAGCTGCTCTCTCCACAGCAGCAGATCTCTGCCAGGACCCTGCTCTAGTGCAAGCTTCCCGTGGTTTTGCAGCCTTCTCTCAGGCACCACTCTCTCCAGCGTGGCTCCTCCAGGAGCTGCAGTGGATCTCTGCTCCTCCGTGGGCTGCAGAGGCACAGCTGCTTCGCCACGGTCTCGCTCTCCTCTCTGGCCACAATTGCATCTCTGCAATAAGACTGTTTCTTCTTAAATGTGTTGTCACAGAGGCATTACTCTCATGTCACAGCCCAAGGTGTCTCCTTATGCTTGAGATCACCTCAGGAGGACGTGAAAGTCATGCAGTATTCAGGTTTTTCCCAACGCCAGCTGATGAGAGACTGCAGGAGGCTGTTCTTAGAGGTTTCATGGTTGTTTACTGTTTCTTATCTCAGGAATGCTTTGTCCAGCTAACAGCGGTCTGTCTAGCTAGATGTCCAGGGCAGAATCTGCCTGGCAGAGGCAGGACTTATCTTTTATACTCTAAATTACGTATTTGATATTTACAATTAATTCCCAATACCCCACAACCTTATTGTAATGTCTAGTTTTGTCCCCATCCAGTCGAAGGATGCCAAGGTGGCACTTCAAGATGGATGGCATGGAGAAGGAGGAGGAAGAAGCACACCAAGCCCCAAATCCTCCATCTTGACCACGAGCCCCTTAATATAAACATTCTAGAAATCTGCTTATTCTACATTCTAACAATCTAATTTACACTCTGTCTATTTTTGCAGCTTGCATTTCTTCTCTCAATGTTGGTAAATTGTTCCAAGGAGCTAAATCCAGCCCCAGAGACACTTGGGCCTCATTTGAGGGTTTTGGGGACCCTGCCAGGGGGTTTTGAAGCTCCCAGGGAAGCCAGAGGAATACTCTGGGCTCCCACACTCTCATTCCTGACTGATTCAGTCTTGGCCGGCAGTGGATCATCCTCAAGCCAGCTGGCATTGCCTCTGTCAGACACTGCAAAAGCTTCTGGCATCTTCTCACAGAAGCCACCAAGCCCACCCTGTACAGCCCCAGAGCCAGGGGCCAGCCATGAAAACCCAATACAGCTACATACAATGTATGGTCCACAACAACAACAACAACAACAAAGGACTAATTTTTTAGAGACAGATACTGTGATATATGGTTAGCAGCACTTTGATTCAGACATCATTGACAAGCACAAAGTGTGAGAACTCTGCTGGACCATATCAGGCACCCAAGAGACAGTACCAGCCTGAGCTGGGACTAGGCAGAACTAAAACTGCTGCTGCTCTGCACCACCCCTGCACACACTGAAGGGGGGATTGACTGCATCAATTACTTCACCTGTAAGTATCTGTACCCTCCAGCCCACTGGGTCCCTCTGAGCAGCAGCAGGCTGCACAGTGGTGATCTCCCTTTGAGCAGGAATCCTGCTTAGGGTTACTCTTCAAGGTCTCTGACAAGGTAAACAGCATTTTACATTAGGCTTGAAATTATATCTTGTGCTAGCAACATACACATATCCAGCTATAACTGTTTAGAAATGTAGGAAATAGTAGAGTGTCTGAGTGCCATCTAATCACCATCTACATTTTTGTTTAAATCTTTGTCAAATCATCATTAAATCATTGTCAAATAATTGTAAAATTACCATTTTAATTGCTGTTTTAATTACTGTTTGATTACCTTCCAGTTATTGCTTAATCACTGTTTGATTTTCATACAGTCATCAATTAGTTACAAGTGGACCACCATTTAATCATCAATAAACCCCTTTTCCTTAACATTCTTATGACTTCTTTTAATAATTCACCTGCAATAAATACCAAAAGAAAATTAATTTCTTCCTGTCCTTCCTGAATTACCAAACTATCAAGGAACTTCATGGGTAAATGGCAGAATATTAGGTAAAAATCATAAATCCAGGTTCCAGGTGCTGCAAAAAAGTTGAATATTACTAAAGCTGCATGACACAAGTATTAGATACATACTACTTGGCTGAAGAAAATGTCAAGCTAAACATTCAAGCTAAATAAAAACAGGAGGAAAATTTGAACAGAGTTCAATATGTTTCTCATAGAAAACTCTCTCTCAAAACTCTCTCAAGAGTATGTTTCTCAGCTTATTCCTGCTACAGCAGGTGTTCTCCTATTAATTCATTGCTTCATGGGTTACCTTCTTGCTTACTTTCTACTTCACTAGTCCCATTTTCCTTCTTCATATTACAGGCTTGAAAGTTCGTTTTAGACTACACTGTTATTGGTTAAGCAACAAGTTATAAAGACTACTAAATCCTCTGAACATACAAATATTAGTTATTTATTGCTGTAACACTTTTCACATTACTATTACTATATTACTACAGTAATAAACAATGCAATGCACAATAGTACTTTTCATTGCTCCTTAATTTCACTGTTGTTTTGGGTTTTTTTTAAGTAACCTGTCTCTGAAGCTTAAGGTGATATTGCCATTCTACTTCATGTTGCTGCCTTGGGACTTCTCCAATCATATCCTGTTGCTATTACTCTGTTCACGTGCTATTCAGAACAGTTTCACTTCCTGGTCCAGTTTTAGATTTCAGTTTCATTACCTCTTTTCCTGAAACATCCAGGATAAATAGTCTCATCTGTGCTATTTAGGTTTATTCTGGGAAATAACTATGCTCCAAATAGCTCATCATCTGTCCTATTAACCATATTAATTTCTGAAACAAATTTAAAATCTAGTAAAACTTTCCTGCTTAGAATTAATTTTTGGTTTCATATATTCCAGATGGTTTCTACGTAAAAAGAATCTAAGAATTTGTGTCTCCATAAGCAACACTAGCAGTGGAAGTTGCTGCAGCTGACCATCTCTTATGGATTTGGTGATAAACTAGGACAGCATGTTGGACAAAATGTGGCACAGCCACAACTTCAAGAAGAAACATCCCCAGGACTGTAGCCCAAACACTCACATTGAAAAACAGATGTACATAAAATGCTAGGTTGCTCCTAAGTTTCACCAGATACAGAAATTTAGAGAATAAGGTCAGTGACAAGAAGTCTGGACAGATAATGGGAAATACCCAGAAGCAGACAGAAGAAAGCTCATTAATGTGCCAATGCTGATCTGGCTTGGACTGTGCAGAAGCATTTCTAGAATTAGAGAATAACTCTGGCCCAATAAATTTAGCATTAATTGTACAGATCTAGGCTTGCCCCAAGACATGCAACCAAATATGATTCACCAAATATGGACAGAGCAGTCCCCATTTATACACATTGATTTTTGTACCCTTTAGAATCAGATTGAAGAGTTTATTTGGGTTCTCCTAAATGGGATTTTGGAGGAAGGTGTTTGTGAAGCAAAATCTAATTCACAAACACACACACAGCAGATATACCCTCAGGAGGGTAAGGAGGGGAGTTAAACATATAACCCATGGAAAGCGAAGGAACTCTTTGAACCCAGGACAGACTCCTGTATCACACATTCTGAAGCAGTATGAAAGAGATCTCAAAGCCATCGTGGCTTGCTGTGCAGACCTGCTTTGAGGAGAGCCTTTACCATGGACCAGGGTGATGGGCAGTCCCACCACAGGCCAGGAGACAGCCACACCAAGAGAGACAGCAAGGTCAGAGCTGCTGAACGTGCACAGAGGCAGCAGCAAGGTATAATTGTCTCTAACCATGTAGCCATTCATAAGGTAGAGCTGGCCTTACAAACTGAGCTGCAGGCAAACCAGAAGCTTGTGGGGAAAGAGGTAACATACACTTTAGATGCAGCAATGCTTATTAAGAAGCTGTTCTGTGAGCTACTGGAGTAATGTTAGTGGACTTCATATCTCAGAAAGCAATGGGAAGAATAACTGCACAAAATCCATATCAGAGCACAAAGAATGAAGATTACAGCCTCTTAAACCAATGGAAGTGACTGGAAACCTCTATCTGCAATCCAGGAACAGCTGTGGTTTTCTTATTCTGACATTCAGGTGATCAAGTGCATTCAAAAGAATTTATCTAATATTAGGTGTAAATCTACTTCCATTCAATGCTTACAACATGTTCAGTTCTATAAACTGTTAATTACTAATAAAAGCATTTACAGATTCAGGCCCCAGACAGCTCTAATGATCAACAAAGTCAATACTGGTTGTGAAATATCCTAAACATCAAAGTTAATCTTAGCACCTATGTCAAGTAGGAGGTCCTTTTCTTTACAGAGACATTCTTCAAAATATGAGCCAATACAAATCCATGCAGGCTGACAACCCAAATAAAAGTTGTCACTTTTTTTTCTGAAACTTGTGAATCATGAGACTGGTCTTTGTGAGGCTGTGAAATTCCTAACAGTACCTGTATTATCTGAGGGGGGAAAAGGAATGCTAGGACAGACACAGACAAAAATTAGAGCTGAGGAGCAGAACACGATACAAATTGGTGTTTGCAATGGAACTGAGATGTCAGTGAAGCCATTAATGATGTTAAGGCCAATGTGCCCCCTCATTTAGCAGCCCTGCAGCTGAGCAACACCTTTACCTTCCTCTGATAGAAAGGGGAAAGTTTCATTCTGAGAGAAGTGCAAACTGAGAGCACAGGTGGCCACTCTCTAGTCCTTCTCCCAGTCCTTTCTAGCAATTCACTACCTCTCCTCCATGACCAGAAGGACAGAAATCATTGAGAGACTGCAGCAGGCAGAGAAAAAATGGAAAGAAAACAGAATTGGTAGTTCACACAGAATGATGGAAGATGTGAGCAGACTAGGAGTGCTTGAATGGCAGAGAAAGACCAGCAGGGAGGGAAAGGACAATTTTTAGAAATGAGAATAAGGACAGGAAATAATTACCTGTCTTACAAAAATGTCCCTTAGCTGGATTGCTCCATCAGTACACGGGAGCTCTGATGTACACTGTAAACTGGTGACAATTCTTCTACATTTGATGGCTTGGTGAAAAATGGGAATAGATGCAGTTGTGGAATTTCTCCACAGTCTATTTACTGCTTGCTACAGTTCCCAAACATTCAGTAATGTAAAACAGATACTCATGAAAAAAATCTTCATATGCTCATAGCACAGACATTTATTTGCTCCAAAAGTCACATTGAAATTATTTTGTTCACTGCATTGGTGTTTTCTTGGCTTACAAACTATGACAAGCAATGTTATGTGTCAGAAAAATAATTACTTCTTGGAAATATCTCAGAATAAATAAGAAAACAAGTAATAGAGATATTTCAGTTTTAAAGTATTCTTTTCATTTTCTGTTTTGTTCTTCCTGATACATTCCTGGGAGCCAGTATTTGTCACTCTTACAAATATTTAACTAAGCACACAAATGTTGAGCTCCATGTGGTGTCACCTGAGCTCCCTATGAGTGGGCACAGAGCTATGCTCTTATTCAGAGACCAGAAAATAATTTAATATTTACAGGGCCAAAATATGAGAACTAGAGGAATGCAATTATTCAGATAAAAATTATTTAATCTGCTGGTTGAAGAGCAGAAAGGATCAAATTTCTAACTTCTTATGTTTATAATATGTTTATAAGCCTTGAGACAGAGAAAACAGCCTGGTTTTTTCTTCTTCCAGGCCAGTAACAATTACTGAGCTTCATGATTGTTCCTGTCCTTGTTTTCCACACCTTTTCTCCACGACTATACACTTCCAACAGAGCAGATGGATGATGTTCAGCTTTTTCCCTGTCCTGTGTTCCCACCAGGTAATGGTGAGGTGATAGGAGCTCTCTGAAGGGACTTGAAAGGTGTCACCTAGAGCCTTCTCAGGTACACCTGGGCAAAGCCTTGTAATCTCTAGGTCACTGTATAACAAGTGCCTGACTGCAACGTTGTGCTTTGTTATGTTTTCTGTTGGTTTCATTTGTTTTAAATATGGGTCACTGAGCTATTGCTCCCAGACAGACTGAAGTCCTTTTTGGCAAAGAAGTCAAAGCTATGAACAGGGAAAAGATTGAAGACCTAATAATTTGCAGGTGCTTCCCACTCAGGATCACCACACATCTCTTTGATTAGCATGCTGACTGCAGGTAAGCACTGTTACATATTTGGGACCACATACCTTTCCCCACTCCTGCAAAATGAGACACCTAACACAAGGTTACAGGTTTATCTCACTAGTAAAAGAAAAAGGAAAAAAAAATGGAAAACAAAATGTAGATCTACAATGACACCATTTTCTAGGATCTAACTTTTGCTGTATTTAAAGTAAGGTATAATAAGCACACAGCATATGGAGGTGTTCAATATCATGGACCTCAGGATCTCTGAATTTCTTTTTTTTTCCATGTTCTTTTTGTGTGTACTATTTAATCTTCTAAAACTGTTTATGTGCCATATTTTGTTCTTCTCCTTCTCTTCACTGGGATTACAGATGCTAAAATATTTGAGGCAGATTTTTTTTTATTATTATTATGTTTTATGGTGGCAACCACACTAAGCCTTGATTCCCACTGGGGACTGCAATGCTAATAATATCCCTGGTGATGTTCAAGGCAACCAGAACCACGGCTTTTAAAGAAGGGACAATGAATATTGCCTTAGTAGCTTTCTGTATCCATCACAGATGTACTGAGGCATGCCCTGAGGGCCACTCTGGCCCTCTTCATGTCAGTGATGCACAGAATCTGTTAAGCTTTTTATCCAGCCAGATGCACAGAAAACTGAGCAGCAGCTGGCTCTAAGACATGTGGAAGAGATGCTCTGTGGCCAGAGCATTACTATACTCTGGTGGAGCACACACCATGAGACAGTCCTGTAAAAAGAGCTGTGCATTCTCACAGCAGCTCTTAGGACACCAGGACGTAGGAACTTCAAGGATGGTCTCAGATTCATAGTCTACTCCCACAGGGTGTACTGAACAGAGATTCTTTACAAGCATCTGCATACAGCAATATCTGACATTTCCTCAGCTGTTGGGTTTTTTTAATATCTACTTTTAAATTTATTTAAGATTCTGTACTTTGGTAAGTCAGAGGTCATATAGGAACTACTTTGCCAGTAAAATATCCTCCAATATATTCACATTGGGGTTCAGTTCACCCTGGCATTATGTCTTTGCAACATAATAATTATAAGTTAATAGTAAATATTAATTTTGATTATTCATTAATTTTAATCATTGAATGGTTAATCTTAAGCTGTTGTAGGACTAACCCTGGTATTCAGTGATCAAAAAATTAAGTCTGAAAACCACAACTGCATAACACATCCACCATCCTTTTTTGCCATAAGTAATTGAGCAGATAACAAGGAATTAATAGTCATAACAATTAGTTTGCCTATTTCTGTTTCAGAGTTTGTCTGCATATCTCTGCACTACCTAAGCAAAACAAAGTGCATGCTGTCTTATATTCACCATTTCATAGCAAACAAAAGATTGTTTTAAATTAGTTCTGTAAACATAATGTTGTGTCACCACATACTTTTTCTGTTAATGTAATAGCTTTATTATTGACACATTAGTTGGGGGGGAAAAGGAAATTTCATTGTGAAAGCCTGCAATTAATTAGTTAAAGATCTGCTCCAAAATCAAAATGTATTGATGGTCACACAGAGGATTCTGAAACGATAGTATTACTTATTTGGGAGATTTACACCATTTATATATATTCTATTGACAATCTGTAGACTTGGTCTACAGTTTCTGAATGTAATTGCTTAAGATATTTAGTTAGCAATCCAAAATTTTCTAAGAATAATGTGGATAGGGGTATTATAAAAAAAGTAAATATTTGTAATAAATGAAAAACATGTTCATTCTCTGTTATAAAATTTCTAAAGATCTTATTGATACTGGTAGATTACTTGCATATTTGTTTTAATTTTTTTTTAATAACACAACACAAATAAAGAGGAAGTAAAATACAACTTAACTATCTTCTCTGTTTACAATTTTGATAGTAATGTACATCTGCCAATCTACTGATTTGAATCCCAGTTATTCATAATTCTACTGGCACTATCTAGTCACAAGACACCTTTGAACAATACAGTTTGTATTTAGCATCCCTTAATTCCTCTTCAGTCTCACACTCTCCTTGTTTGTTTCCATTTTGTTTGTGTCATTGGAACATGAGCTAGAAAAAAAGGAACTCATAAAATTATTCTTCTTTTCTAATATATATTTTAGCATAAGAATTAAATTTTCAACAGTATTTTGACTATCTGTAAGTAATTTCCAGTGCTCATTATCTTTTCTATAAAAATACTTTTTTCAATTAATTTGTAAAAAGTTGGTTTGTCTTTGTTAAAATTTTGAGAGTCTTATGTAAATTTTGCTTCTGTAACTGGACATGGCTGAGCAAGATATTTCCAGCTTCTGCCAAACATATTCCAGTGATTATGGTATACTCAATTTTGTTGTTTTCTGAAAACAAACAAACAAAACAAAGTTCTACATTTCCAAAAAAAAGGAAAGACATGAAGTCAAATAACAATTCAAGCTGGTGATTTCCAGAAAGCCTTTTTTCCCTCTTCTGTAGGAATGGAGCAAGATTTCACCCTAAACAACTGGAATCAGACTTTTGTGGTGATGACAATAAATGAGAATTATTGTGAATGAATGAAAGGTGTCAGGGACTCAGGAAGCCACATACAATCTGCCTTCAGAAAGGCCTCTTAAAACAGTAGACTTACTTGAGTCCTTGGGAATAGGCAAATACTCTAACCCCTTTACAAGCAGAGCTCTTAAAGGAGTCCACTTGCATAATAAATAATCTCAGAGTCAAAGGAAGAAAGTGCTATCCTAATTTTTGTGGGCTTTTTTCATTTTATACCTGGTTGTTGGTGGGCAGGAGCACCTGCTAGATTTGCAGATCTAGCTTTCACAGATGAAAATTCACATAAAAATATTTGGGCTTATATCTGCTTACATATTAAAACTTATGCTCCAGTATAATATTGCACACAGAGCTACATTAGTAACACATATTTATTTGCTGGAACATAAAGATCCAGCAATTGTGTTACTTTGATCTTTAAAGCTGAGAAATGTCTCAGGTTGTTGCACTATAACTCAAGTTTTTGCACATAAAGCCTCCTCTTCAATATGCTGACTGTATTCACAGCAGAATTTCCCCTTTTTTTACTCAAAGGAGAGTTCAGTGCATCTGTAAATGGGCATAATGAATCATTGCCTGCCTCAATTTGTGTTGCTCAGCTAAAAACTTTTGAATGACTCCTGCAGATCACTCCTGAGGCAATGGCTGCGGAGTCTTTGAGACACTGCAAAATCAGCAGCTGAGCATAGCATTGGTTTTTTTTTCAAAGCAAACAATTCCATCTTGTCATAAAGCAAATTCAAAACTCGTTTTCAGTGGTGCTGCTGAGCAAGTTCATGCTTCTGGAACAGCTAATCTTTGGCTTAAACAATTAGCCATTTGCTGAATTTTTGAATCATGGGTTCTGTAAACCGTTCAGATTGGTGAAGCTCCACCAAGAAATTCTGCCAGCTCTCTAACAGAGGTTTGAAAGGGAGGAAGGACTATTCTGCTCACCTGTTCTGACCTCCTGTCATAATTCCTGAAATAAAACTGTTTTTTCCTTTTCACCACATAAGCAAATGTTACCAAACTCATCATTATCAGAATAATATTTATAGTACAGCCTAGATAAAGGGGAAGCAGGTCTGAAACAGATAAATAAGGCTGACCCCTATCATTTCTGAAAATCCAAGTATGGCAAGATATACACACACAGTAAAAACATCCTTATCTTGTCACAGAGAGGTAGAAGATGGCTCATTGCAACATGTGGTGCCAGTATAAGGGTTTCTAATGTCACACAGCAAATCAATTTCTAAATTAAAGGGAAAAAAAGCAATTTCATGTTTTAAAAATCTGATAAGATTTCTCCATCTGCCATGTGCTACAGTTGACAGCTGCTTCCTTTAGCATAGCTAAGTTCAACATGACCTTAGCCAGACAGAGTGTGTAGGGTATAAGGCCATTGTTGAACATGTTACTGGGAAAGTATTAAAGCTTGGCAGAATTTTCTTGCTTTTGCTGTCTGTCTTTTACTCTGATTAATACCTATCCCTTTCTATACTGTTGCTGTCTGTCTCATATTTCTTCTCTCTGGTAGATGCCTTTTAAGAGTAGCTTGATTCAGCTGTAGTTGACCTTTAATGGAGCAGTGCTGATTCACATCAAGTTTTTATAGGCCTGTGAGTTTCTGCACATATGTGGAACAGGGATCCTCTTTGACCTACAGGAGTTACAGAAAGAGAGAGACATTTTTGGGAAGGTGGGTTCAGTGGGTATTTTCTTTAAAAAGAACAGTGCTTTATTAAAAACAAAACAAAACAAACAAAAAACATTTGTTTTATTATAAAAAAAAAACCCTACACAAATTCATGAGTGGCAAAATACAAGCAATTACTATGTTGAAATTAATATAAGCATAACCATGTTGTGTCACATATGCTAAGACTGAACACACTCTAATAGAAAAATATTTTTATGAAGGAGATTGGAAAACTTCTGCAGTTGAGTGTCAAATCATCATCATTAGTGGCAACATCTGATTTGTCACAGCCTCAGTGTCAATTGCAAACACACTCTGGAAAGAAGCTTTCAACTTTCTGTTTTCTTGTCCTGCCTCCATCTTCTCTCTCTCCATTTTTCATTCTCTTTCTTTCTTTTATATTCTTTTCTCCACTGGTTTCTTCCCTTCTTCCTAATTTTCTCAGTTTCCAATGGCACTGCATTCAATATCTTAAACATTTCTCTCACCTCTGCCCTCTGTCATTCTCTTTTTTCCTCTGCATATTTTTGCACCAAACATTTTTCTCCCACCCCTAAAGCTACATTCATCCTTCATGTTTTCCCTAGATCACATTCACTTCCCTTTAACCACTCCTTACACATACATTTTATCCTACAACGTGGATCAAGTGCATGTGGTCTCCAGATCAGATCATACCTTGCCTCTCTCCTAGGCCTTCTATTCATTTTGGTACCACTGACAACAGTGGGAATGACGCTGCCTCTTCACTGATTGCACTTGCAGTGCTGCCCAGAGCACGTGTGAGGGTATGGTCCTGGGGTTAGAACATATTTACTGGCCTGTCTTCTCCAAAGAGGTTTGCTGTCTTTTCCAACCTGTCATGACACTGAGTGGACTAGGCCACACCAGAAAACCTATAGGCAAGCTGAAAAACTGTCCCAAAGGCATAAAATTTCCCCTGACTTGCAGTTGAAATACATTTCATGCATAGGTAGGAAGTTGATACCATTTAAAAATTCTGTATCTGCCAAATGTGTTTTTGGCAGTGAAACTGGTAAAGCACACACTGCACTGCAGGATCTTCAGATGCTGAGTTCACCCTGTACATGTTTGTTTACCCGGGGAAACTGAAGCTGGGTGCAATACAGCTGGAAAAGTCACAATATGTGTGGAAACAACCACATAGCCAGAAATACACACCTTATAGAGGGAGAGGACTAAGCTAACAAGAATCTCAAGCTCTTGCTACACTTAGTCATGGTACATTTCTTGTCATGAACTGGGATGGAATGTGGGACTCTGAGAAATACAAAGGAAACCACAAGTAGCTTTAATAAGGATTATATGCTCCAGATGAATGTCACAAACATGTAACACATGTATTTGTGGTACCTTTTGCATTAATACTCTGACTTGCTTTCTATCTACATACACGTAACACCCAATACCACCACATTGTATGATATGCCTTTCATCTTGGTACATAATGGATGGCACATGTCCCATTAGCAGGAAAAAAATGCTAAGCCATAAGTATATTGTACATGCTTGTAGTTAATGTAAGAGTTATTATTTATTGATGGCTTTTATTTGCCCCTGTTCAAAAGAGAGACCACTGAACAGTGGACAACACATAAAAACTCCCCTCCACAGACCCTGCTTTTGCCTTCATGCATGAAAAATATTGTACAAAGGGTCACGGTCCATCTTTAATTCATTCACTAACATTCTGGTTGCACTACCTTTCACTTAGGATTCTCCTATGTTGTATGCAGCCACTTTAACAAGATGTGTCTGCAGTTTTGAAAATTGCAGTGCTAGCATTATGCAAATCCTTTTCAGTGGTTTTTGTTTTGATTTGGTTTTTATTTTTCCCTGTTGCAGTGAGGCAAAATGAGATAAATAAGATAAACTGTATTGTGGCCAAGATACTCTGCCAAAATGTTCTTGTGTTCTAAACTTTCTCTCTTTGGACTTGGTCTCCTTTTTGGGTCTCCTTACTCCTTCTCTGGCTGTCAATTTTACAAGATTTATTTGAAGGATCTAAGCTATAATGCCCAATTTTTACCAGGCATAATTTTTTGTTTGCATATATTGACTCTCCTTAGCTGATTAACCTGACATCTCTAACTTCAATGCAGATAACTCTGTGTTTGCCTTTAAAAACCTATAGAATGTTTTCCAGTTTTGGCTGCAGTTGGCAATTTTAGTATGCTCATTTGAAAAGCAATAAATACACCTTATAATGACCAAAGACAGGAGTATATCCTCTGTTGGGTCTAAAGTAGATCACTGCATGTCAGACAAGACTGCTCGTCAGACCTAGTGCCTTCCAGTTGTTATATTCTTTCATTTGTTTGGTGTTCATTGCCAATGTTTGAGTCTAATTGGGGTCTTTTTGGGTTGGGAGTGGGGGAGTTTTTTGTTCGTTTGTTTGTTTGTTCGTTTGTGTGTTTGTTTGTTTTGGAGGGGTTCTTTTGCATGGCCTGAACCCCAGTTGCGAAGGTCGGCGAGGCGCTGGGGAGGAAAGCGCGACTCTGGGAAGGACAGCTGGGCATTGCCTTCCTCCGCACGGCGGAATTGGGAGCGGGTGCGGCAGTGCAGCCGCTGCGGGAGAGGGGCAGGGTGAGGGTGGCCCTGGCGAGCCCCGCCGTGCCCGAGGGAAGGCGGCTCCATCGGCCGCAGAGCAGCGGCGGCTCCGCGGGCACCGGGCGGGCGGCGCGCACAGCCGGGCGGCTGCGGAGCTGCTCGGCCGGGGAGCGGAGCGGAGCGGAGCGGAGCGGAGCTGAGCTGAGCTGAGCTGAGCTGAGCTGAGCTGAGCTGAGCGGAGCTCACCTGAGCAGAGCGGAGCCCACCCGGCCGCTGTCCGTGTGCCGTACCCGGAGCCCTCCGGCCGCCTCCATCCTCCTGCCGCCCCCGCCGCCTCCGCGGCCCCGCGCCCGCCCCGGCGCTGCTCTGCTGCCGTGCTATGGTTACTGCCGCCGACGAGGACGACTTTATTGATTTTTTAGGTGGGGGGGAAGGTGAGGTTTTGGGGTTTTTTCCTTTCCAAAGCCGCACTCCGCAGACGGGGTTGTGGGCTGTTTTCCTGGGATGTGAAGAAGCGACCATTGTACCAGCAGTATGACGGGACGCTGGTTCAGGGTATTTCGGAGAGGAAAATTTCCCGAGGGAAGCATTCTGTTTGGGAGGGGTGGGATTAGGGTGTTCCCTACACACATTTACTCGTGAGGGACAGGGTTATTCCGCGCTCTGCATCCCCTCTCTCCCGCGAGTTTGGTCCCCGATATGGGACGGGCGCCCTTTGGGACCAGCGCAGGGCTGGGCTCGGGTCGTTGCCTCCCCGCCACGGCCCCCACAGCCCCCATGGCCAGCGAAGGGAACGAAAGGGCCCGATCACCCCGGCGGGACCCCCATCAGAGCCGGGACTTGAAAGTAGGCCTAAAACTCCCTCGCTGCTTTGAGATTTCTGTTCACCCCGGAGACTAAATCGCCGCTGTATTTCCTGTCTTCGAACACTTCCTGACACTGGGAAGATAACAAAGGGGAAAGTTTAAAGCAATAAACATCCCCGAACTGCCTCGCTCCTCATGTGCGTCTGGGGATGTCGGCGCTAACGCCAGGCAGAACGCGGCTGAGGAGTAAACTGGGCTTTTCCATGCCTCGGCCCGACCCGTGCTCTGACACCTCCTTAACATCTTTGGGGAATTTTCTTCTCCCCAAAATTTTGCGGGTATTTATTTTCCCCGCCTGCCAAATACCTTACTTCCCTGTCTAGGCTACCCGTGACAGCGTGTCCACTTCTGGCTGGATAAAAAAGAGGATGTCGTAATGTTGGCCAGTCCTTGTGGAGAAGCTCCGACTCTTACTGAACTCCGAGAAAGGCTCTAGGAGAGAAAGGATATCTGCGTTATGCTTTTCTTTTTTTTTTTTTTTTCTTCCCTTCTCCTTTCTTTCCCCCCACTTTTTTTTTTTTTTTTTTTTTTTTTTTTTTTTTTTTTTAAGAAGTAGCGGGATTTAATAAGCTTGATTGTGTTATTAAAAGCCTGAAAGGTTTTCTGGGCGTGCAGAAGCCCACTGACAGGTTTTCTTCTGTTTTGATAAATTTAGTGCTGTTATGGTACACTTCTCCCTCACATGCAGTAGCTAAGACTTGAAGATTAAAGATCGCACACCTCTAGATGAGTCAAAGCCTACACCCCGGAGCAGCTAATTCATTTCGTGATTGATTTCCCCGCTGAGCTGCTTCCAGTTTCAGCCCTGCGCGAAACCTCTTCCCCTGTCGGCACATCCATCGCACGGGATCCTCGCCATGTCCCGCAAGACTGCGAGGGGAAATCTGAACCTCTGGGAACCTCAAATCCAGACCCTTTTTGCAAAAGCATGTTTTTGGTCCAAAGTTCCTCAAGTTTTAAACCGGAGCAGGCTGAAGGAGACTTTCTGCGCGCTCGATTGGTGAGGCTGCGCTGAGCCACCACTATGCCGTGGGACAAAAATAGCTTTCCCGACCGGAGTGGGAGACTCGCTGCCTCCTGCGGCCAGGTGCCCCGGTCTGAACCTGGGCGGGTGACGGCGACAAGCGCCGCAGTGGCGGACAAGGAGCCCTTGCTCTCCCTGGGCGCCCAGCGCACGGCCGCCGCAGCCCTCAGCAAGGGCATCTCACCCAGCTCCTAGCGAACACCCACCTCCTTTCTTCCTAAACTAGCAACACCTCCTTAATCATTTCCCGAAGCTGGTTTTTTTTTGGGTTTTTTTTGGTTTTTGTTTTGTTTTTTGTTTTGTTTTTTGGGGGTTTTTTTGTTTTTTTCTTTTGGTCTCCCCTGGGAAGCGGTCCTAGTTTTCGCCACTAAGAAAACTCAGTACAGAATTTATAGCGGTTCTTTACCGGATGGAAAGGGTTAATCATCGTCGGCTTGGGGGTTGTGTTGGGGTTTTTTGTGCGCTTTTTTTTTTTTTTTTTGCCCCCGTTCCCTTCCCTTGAATGCATATAATCTCATTTGAGCCCCTCAACGTGATGAAAGCTATTGATTACTGTGTAGAGTCACCGACTTTTAGCAGGCTTTCCCAGCCCCCATCCCAAAAGTAAATAAATACGATGGCGTGGGGGGGGGGGGAGGGGGGGAAGGAACACGTATTTTCGGAAGTGTCTCATATATGTACAAATCTCTGTTTACGTCCTCCCATTCACGTGTATACCGATATCATAAAAGAGAAATCCTTCACCAGGGTTTTCCTCTAAATACCTTATTCATTGAAACTGGCAGTTCCACTCATTATTCCACTCCCTTAAACCCGATTCTGATGCCGGCTAAATATAGAGCTTCGACTTACTGGGAACGCGAATCGAATACACAGTAAGCAAATCAGTAGCACAGGAGGGAAAAAAAAACCCCTTGATCAAAGCCCTCCTTTTCTTCCCAATCCTGGTTTGTGGGGCGGAGACAGGTTTCTCGCTTATTGCACATCATTTGCAAAGATCAAGCTTAAAATGCAGTCACCTCTCTCAGAAGTAGTAGTTAAACCAAAAGTTAGGCGGTGGGGGTTAATAGAATTACAACCAGATTGAATTATTTTCAATCAAGGGTGTAACGGTGAAAAATAAGATGTGTTATTTCAAATCTGGGAGGAGCTGTACTTTAAGCAGGTCAGTTTTAAAAAATATACACAAATATACAAGGGGGGGAAAGTGCATAGAATGCAGCGTGGAAAAACCACCTTCTCTCTTCGAGTCTCATAAAATCCTGGCATTTTCTTTTCCTCAGTCACTGGATGATTTTTTTTTTTTTTTTTTTTTAATTACTCGGACGTTTTTCCAGCTCGCAGCGCGCGAGGTCACCCCGGGGGGAGGCGATGGCGCGGGGGAAGGAAGGAGGCCCGGGCATGCCCCTTGGGGAGGGGTAGAGGGTGACATTCGCGGCGCACCGGGAGGAAAGACACAAAAGGTCCGGCACGCGCCCACGGCGCGGGGCTGCGGCCGCTCGCCCCGCGGCCAGCAGAGGGCGCCGCGCCGCCTGCGAGCCCGGGCGCGGGAGAGGCGGCGGGGACCGCGGGGGGACCGCGAATCGGGGGGATCGAGCATCGGGGGGGGACAGAGCATCGGGGGGGACTGAGCATCGGGGGGATCGAGCATCGGGGGGGACTGAGCATCGGGGGGGGACTGAGAATCGGGGGGGGGACTGAGAATCGGGGGGGATCGAGCATCAGGGGGGGGACTGAGAATCGGGGGGGACTGAGCATCGGGGGGGGGACTGAGCATCGGGGGGGGGGGGGGGACTGAGAATCAGGGGGGGACTGAGCATCGGGGGGGGACCGAGCATCGGGGGGGGGACTGAGCATCGGGGGGGGGGGGGACTGAGAATCAGGGGGGGACTGAGCATCGGGGGGGGACCGCGCATCAGGGGGGATCGAGCATCAGGGGGGGGACCGAGCATCAGGAGGGACCGCGCTTCGGGGGGGACCGAGCATCAGGGGGGGGACAGAGCATCGGGGGGAGACCGCTCATCAGGGGGGACCGAGCATCGGGGGGGGACCGCGCATCAGGGAGGGACCGCGCATCAGGGGGGACCGTGCATTGGGAGGAGGCTGCTCATCAGGAGGGGACCGAGTATCGGGGGGGACCGCGCACCGCGGGGAGACCGCGCATAGGGGGAGACCGCGCACCGCCCAGCCCCGCAGCGCGCCCCGCCGAGGGACCGCACCCCGCCCAGCCCCGCAGCGCTCCCCGCGGCCCCGGCGGCAGCGGCAGGGCTCGGGCAGAAAGCGGGCGCCACCGCGCTCCCCCGGCCCGGGCAGGCGGTGCGGGGACGCCGCTGCAGCGATGGTTTTCAGTGAAACTGGCCATTACTAATGGTTCGCCCCAAACACGTGCCAGGCTGTCCGAAGCTGCCCGGCTCAGAAGTCTTTCAAACTGCTTTTTGGTTTAGTCAGCTAACAGAGAATTACAGCTACTGTTCCGATACCTACTTGCCTAAGTGTTCATAGTTATACGTATACCAAATCCTTTATATATATATATATATATATGCATATACATAAGCACCCCCACATATATCGCCAGTGGAAAGGGTATAGAAGTGATCGCCTAGAAGAGCTGCATTTCACACTATTTATTCAAACATCGAATATGTAAATTAACTGTGTGCGCGTGTTTACAATCATATCTTTACCTCCTGACACTATCTTGAGATAATTTCAGGGTAGTTTAGTTATCTCCGCAAGAAGCAACACTGGGTCCCGCGTCTTGTTTGGAATAAACCTGGAGAGTATGTTTTCTCCCTGAGCTTCGGAAAGGAAAACATCTTGCAAAGTAAGTTAGAAATCCAAGATGGTCCGTGGTTTAGTAGCTCTCTCAACAGCAAATGCGAGTTTCAGAACTATTTCTTGGTTGTTTCATTGCAATCACACTTCCTTGTGGAAAATTATTCTGCATGAATACGGCTTTTCCTCTCTTACACCCAAACTCGGTTGCCTTTTAAAAACATGGGACAGTTGAAAACAAGTATATTTTCCTGATGAATAGTGATTGGAGGGCACTTCTACCCTACGTTGATGAGGGCGGTATAATAGTCCATATGGAACAGAAGACAAAAAAGGGATCTAAACAAACTCAAAGGGAACGTTTAAATCTGGGTGTGGAGAGGGGGATGTCGGAAGAGCATGGGGCGGTCGCGCTCGGGAACGGGTACAATTCCGCACAGACTAAAGGACACTCGCTGAGTAGCTGAAGTGGAATCTTCCCTGTGAAAAGCACACACAAAGAAATCAGTGCCCACGTCTAAGGTGCGTTTTGCCCGGTTTGGGAAACTTTCAGATAACTGCCCTCTGGAATCCGAGCGGCGCCGTGCGCCGCTAAGCCGACGAGGGCGCGGACACCGCACCGCACCTCTCCTGGCCGCGGCTCCCGGGTGAGGACTCCCCACATCGCCTCCAGGGAGCAGCGCCGCAGGTCCGCTCCGACTGCAAGTCCGCGTCTTCTCCCCACCCCCACACTTTTTTTTTTTTTTTTAAAGTCAGAATTTTAAGGGACTCTCTTTGCGGAAAGGCAGAAGTTGTTGAGTCACAATTTAAGGTAAATATTTTATATTTGTACCTTCTTCGATCTTGTGTTTAGAAAAATATTGAAGATTTTTATGGACGAATTTAAGAGAAAGAGGCTGGAGGAGAAACGTAAACAGTCCCATCTCGTGGCTGGGGTCGTGCTTAGCCAGCCGGCCCTACCCTCCCTCTTCAGGGCATCCCCACCTGGGCAAACCTGAGCGTAATCTAAGGTAAACGCTTAGGAAGAAAACAGTTGGATTTCCACCACCATCACCACAGAAAAAAAAAATAAAAATAAAACAAAAATAAAAATAGATAGATAGATAGAGAGAGAGAGAGAGAGAAATAGAGAGAGAGAGAGAGAGGCATATATATATATGCATATATACATATATGTGTGTGTGTGTGTGTGTGTGTGTGTGTGTGTGTGTTGTGTGTGTGTTTATATCCATATGGAAATGGCTCATGTGGCGCAGCAAGACCGGACAGGGCAATGGGGTACAGCAGCCCGAGCGGGGCCTGGAAGGAAAATGAAAGGTGTGACGGGAGATAAGCGATGGAGAAGAGCGACAAGACGAAAGTATAAAGGGAAATACAAATAAGGAGCGAGGAAAAGTTGGCCGCGCGATCCCGAGCCGGGCGGCCGCGCCGCCAGACGCCGGGATATGCTAATGAGGGCAGAGCGCCGCGCCGCCCGCAGCCAATGGGCGTGCGCGGGCGTGACGTGCCCGCGCGTGACGTCGCGCCAATGGCGAGCGGGCTGAGTTGGAGCAGAGAAGTTTGAGTAAGAGATAAGGGCGAGGCGAGCGCCCGCGCCGCCAGCGCCCAGCCCGGCACCGCCGCGCCTCCGCACCGCACCGCACCGCACCGCGCCGCGCCGCGCACCGCCGCCCCGCGCCTCCGCGCCGCTCCTGCGCCGCACCGCCGCCGCTCCGCACCGCTCCCGCGCCGCTACGCGTGGACGGACCCGCCGCGCCCCCGGCGCCGCGCCCCGCACTGCGCCTCACCGCGCGTCCCCTTCTCTCTCCGCAGCCCTGACAGTGTCTCCCACGCCGGTGGTGTTTTGTGCCATTTTCTTTTTTTTTTTTTTTTCCCCGATTTTGATTTTTTCTTTTTTTTTTTTTTTCTTTTTTTTTTTTTTTTTTTTTGCCTCTGTTAGTACTTCTACTTTTTTATTATTATTTTTTTATTATTATTATTCCTTTTTTTAGCGACAGCTCTCAAACCTACTTTGGGGTCTTAAAACGAAACCGTACACCATTTCACTGTGGACATTACACCCTCTTACAGATATGGGAGACATGGGAGACCCACCAAAAAGTAAGGCGGAATCTTTACCGTTGTTGGAATAAATGTGCTGTCTATTGTAATCGTCTCAGGCAGACGAACTGCTGAAGTGCTGAACTTCATTTGAATGGTAGAGAAGGTGCCTTTGTTACCATGCCTGCATGCTTGCTCTGTCGTAGCCTTATATGTTAACAGCCTGGGGTCCTACTCTCTTTTAAAGTTTGTGATTTTGATGGGGTCTCCAACCACGGAGCTTTAAATTCTTCTCTTGATAGACTGTGGTGAGGCTGACTATCCAGCACCTAGTCGGTCTAGGGGTATTAGCATTAGACTTGCAAAAGAGAGCAAGTGACAACTGTAATGATGCTTGTTCTTGCTAGAAGCCTCGACTCCCTTCTTCTGAGGGAAAGGGCTGAGTGGGAAGTGCACCCAACCATGCTGCATCGTTTCCAGTCAGAGCCTCTTAAAATACGAAACGAAACACATAGGTGCTCTCCTCGTGAGGTAGGGCATTCAAACAACAATAAAATAAAAATCAAACCACGTGGGAGTTTGGAGTTTTGATTCCGTGCAGGGTTTGTGAAATGAGGACCTTCACCCCAAAGATTCGCCACATTTGCATTTTAACATATGTTCCCCTTCTTTTCTAAGCGAGGCAAGATTTTGATGGCATACTACAATTACCACTCCAAAGTATAATATTCTTAAAAAAAAAAGAAAAACAAAAAAAGCCCATCAACCCAAAAAACCCCTAAAACCTTCAACAAACAGCCCCCCCCCCCCCGAATATACAAACAAACAAAAAAAGGCAGACACCAAACAACGCTCCCACAATACGCTTTATAAGGGAATGACATTAAAAGTGTGTTTATCTCTGTAGGAGAGTAAACGGTTAGTCAATCATGTATTTATTTTCATTTCAGAAAAACGTCTGATTTCCCTATGTGTTGGTTGCGGCAATCAAATTCACGATCAGTATATTCTGAGGGTTTCTCCGGATTTGGAATGGCATGCGGCGTGTTTGAAGTGTGCAGAGTGTAATCAGTATTTGGACGAGACCTGTACATGCTTTGTTAGGGATGGCAAAACCTACTGTAAAAGAGATTATATCAGGTACGCCATTTATGTTGTTTAATTGTTCCGTGAGATTTTATTTTCCTTTTTAACTTTACAAATTTGACGGAGGAATTAAGAGGGGAAACTGTGAGGAAACGGGTAAAAGATAATTGGTATGTTTTTACGTGTTTTCCCATGAATAGAACTGCGAGGAAAAAAGTTAGTACCGAAGTTTTTTATTTCTTCTTTTCAAATGCAAATATCTGTATTGCTAGAACTAGGCTCGGGACTGTGTAGGACCTTTCCGAGGACATTGACAATGCATCCTGTGATTCTAACCAAGGGGGGAATTGTAGATAACGAAGAATATCTTCAATAGTGTAGATCTTATGAGCAACAGGGAATGGATCTCTTTCTAAGACAACCTGAGAAACGCATCTCTGTGTTTCTGCAAAGACATAGTGGCATTCAAAAAAGGCACTTCAACCATGTATGCCATAAAAATAAATACACGAGTAGGGAAAACAAAATAAAATAAAATAAAATTTAAAAAAAAAAAAAAAAAGAGAACCGTACTTAACCTAGGCCTATAAAAAACAAAACAAAACAAAAAAACCAAACAAACAAACAAAAGAAAAAAACTAGAAGGACAAAAAAAAAAAAAAAAACGAACCCCAAATTTCCTTCGGACTGGAAGATGACCGAAATGTTTCTTAGCTAAAATAACTGACATTTAATCTTTTTTAAATATTAACCCCTTTGGTGATATCTGACTGCCTTTTCTTTCTTATCTTATCTGTACTGATGAATTAGACAGAGCAGATCAAATTGCCCATCATCTGTTCGCGAACAATTGGGTATATTTAGATAATGGAACAGCTTCCTTCCTCACATTAAAATCTGGTAACTGATAAAATGTGAGAGTTGCCAATGCTGACACTATGGAGAAACCAAAGCAGGAATTTCGAGTGTGTTTATTATTTGTGCTCCTGGGTCATGTTGATCCGTTTCAGTGTCGCCTACTGGGTTTGCCAAATCATAAGTTTGTATGACACTGAGGTATGAACAGGTTTTTGTGGCGGTTTTTTTGTTTGTTTTGGGGTTTTTTGTTTGGTTTGTTGTGGGGTTTTTTTGTTGGGTTTTTTTGTTGTTGTTGTTTTTTGGGTTTTTTTTTGTTTTCTGTTTTTTGTTTTTTGGGTTTTTTTTTGAGAAAGTTTTGGAAGCAAATCACCTAGCCACCTAGGATACCTTCTGATTTCTGTGTAATACTGAATTGAAATAAAACCCTCGAGCTTTTCCTTCTCTAGTGCACAGTTTATAAGCAAACCATTCCTTCAAGCCATTGTGAGATTATTCTCAAAGTTCTAAAATGGCGAAAACCAGAGCGCTTTTTTTTTTTTTTTTTTTTTCAATTCTTTGCTTTTAAAAGAACGCTGGAACCGTTCTCTTAAAGTGTTATCCTTCCTCTAAATTCAAATGAAAGAAAAATATTTAGACCGAAATATGTTCACTTAACGTCCTTATAGAATTGAGCGGGAGAAATTTAAGCAGGAAAAAAAAAATCAGCTCTTTTAGATTAATATAGAATACATTTAATTTACTACAATTTAAAAAGTAAAAAGTACATTACCTGCAAGTTGCCTTTGAATTAGATCATGAACTAATCTCTAAGTGTCAAAACTGTGGGCAACAACCGCAACTTTCGTGCCTATGAATGCACCCTACTTTACGATCACTGTCATTTTGCTGTCTAGCCGTTCAGATTTTTTTTCTCAAACTGTGCAATTCGGGTATATGTAGCCCTGAATACAGGATTAATACACTTCTATAGCCATAAAAGCTGAAGAAGTATGCACTCACAAGCATACATTACAGACTGTATCTCTAAGGAAGTACACTGGTGAGGAAATTGCTGGGGATAAATATTAGCTCAGTTTTAGGAGCAGTTTTCACAGTTCTGTGGGTTGTGAGCGTGCATAAGTGCATGTACCCGTACATTTGTGGAAAGATGTTAATTTTAATCATACCAAGGACTTCTGGATAAGAAGGACCCGGTGGGGGACAAGAGAATGTGCAGTTCGGCACTCGAGTTGGAGCATTTTCTTGTGTTTATGTACTGGTGGGTGAACGGTCGTCTCCTCCTCCCCGTGAGATGAGGAGCCCACCACCCTCCAGAAACTCATAATTTGCTTTGTGGGGCTGTCAGCGAGAGGTTGCCCTTTCATTCCTGCTGGAGCGATTGAGCCCCGGCTCAAGGTGGGAGCGTCAGGAGGAGGAGAGGGGGCAGAGACGCTGAGGTAGAGACAAGCTGCAGAGCCAGAGCACCGAAGCTGCCTTTTTGTTGGGGGAGGGAGACAGCAGTTACACCACTGTATATGTGAGCCTGAGGAGGCATGTGTGTCATGCTTATATTGTTGTATTAAATTAATCTTGTGAGAGGAGACTAGGGCAAGAGACCCTGCGCTGGCAGTCACCCCTGCCGGGTCCCGGAGGCTGAGCTGACGGCAGTCCGAGCACACATCAAGCGGCACGAGTCTCGAGTGGGTTCCGCTCAAAAAGTATCACAATTTGGTGAAGCTAGCAGGTTTGGTATGAGATGGCAGCCCGGCAGTCTCGCCTTGCCCTGATGTGCCCGGGTAGTCCAGTTCAGCCCCAGGCCAGTCTAGGTCAGGTGAGGAGGCAGGGAGAAAGCAGGGATGGCCCCACTCCTGCAGCAGCCCGAGCGCTGGGGCAAGAGGGAGAGGTGGAATATCCTCGGGAAGAAAGGGCGTCGGTTTTTTGTTTCTTTTTACATCTCTGCCTCCCAATTCTCCCACCGGTGTGTTTGTGTCCACTCTGCCTTTTACGGCACGGGTATCAGGACTGCGAGTGAACCCGGTTTATTCCTTTCCCCCTCTGGCTTCTGTATTTTCCACGCTTTTTAAAGCAGTGGATTGCGTGTGGCGCGTCTACGCGGGGCCAGGGGCTGCCCACGAGCGGGAGTGAAAACCTCTTTCTTTTTCCCTTTCCTTCTCCCCCTCTCTCCCCCCCCCGCCCCTTCCCTGCCCTCCCCCTTCCCCCTCCCGTGCTCTCCCTCCTTCCCTCCCTTCTCCTTCTTTCTGGGCTGGGCCCTGCTCAGGTTATACGGCATCAAGTGCGCCAAATGCAGCATCGGCTTCAGCAAGAATGACTTCGTGATGCGCGCCCGCGCCAAGGTGTACCACATCGAGTGTTTTCGCTGCGTGGCCTGCAGCCGCCAGCTCATCCCCGGCGATGAATTCGCGCTGCGAGAGGACGGCCTCTTCTGCCGGGCAGACCACGACGTGGTGGAGAGGGCCAGCCTGGGCGGCGGGGACCCTCTCAGCCCCCTGCATCCCGCTCGGCCGCTGCAGATGGCAGGTACCGCCGCGCCCAGCGCCTCGGAGCCCCGCGGGGTTTGGTGATGCCCGGTCCCGCTCCGCACGGCGGGGAGAGCGCCGCGGCACAGCGGGTCCCGCGCCTCCGTGGGGAGCCGGGCCCGGGCGTGCGTGCCCGGGAGAGGAGGCGGCGGGGCCGCGCCTCTCGCCCGGGGCTGCTGCGGGTTCAGCAGCCGCAGGAGCGCCCGCGCTGGCGGGACGCGTGGGGCGGAACACCTGCGGAGGGGCCGCGCCCCGCCGGCCTGCCCTGCTCCTGCTCCTGCTCCTGCTCCTGCTCCTGCTCCTGCTCCTGCTCCTGCTCCTGCTCCTGCTCCTGCCCCGCCGCGCAGCGGGTGCGGGATTCCCGAGCAGCCCGGAGCCGGAGACGGACGAGCCGCTGCCGGGAGCAGGTCTGCGCTTTCAGACCCCTCCGCTGCCTCAGGAGCCAGCGGAGCCGCTGTTCTGAGAGCTGGAGGAAGTGGGGTCTGAAAAGAGATAGACTTCATAACTACAGGCTGGCGCTTAGGCTGTAATTTAAAACTGTCAACAAGCTAATCTTCGGTAATTGCCTTTTAAAGTGACTCTTGCCTTCTTGAAACGTTTCACGTAATTTGATGAGAATTTCATCTCAAAACTAACCTTGTAACTTCAGAGTCGCCCCACCTTACAACTTCATTCACACTTCCAGTTCTCAACTGGTACGTCAGGTACTCAGAGACTCTTAGCTTTGGAAGGGACACTTCTCTGAGGCTAACTAAGCTGGACAATGCAAGGTTGGCCGGCGTTTTTGCTGTGCAAGTAGCTGTAACTCGGAAAGTTATTTACAAATACAGCTATTCTAGAACGGGTTCATTTCCCTCTTCTGAGCTGCCTTCAGGTGACATATCTATATATAGGGAGAAATAATCCCGTAACTGATCAGGGCAGAATTCTAGAGAGACTGTGCTCCCCATATCATGTTTGTGCATGTCTCCGAAAGGCTTAGTGTGTCGGCAGGTACAATACTGATAAGATTTGAAGCCTTCGTATTGTCGTCATCGCATTTGCTGATGTATTGTTACAATTCGAAAAGTCGGAACCCGTCTATACAAAAGCGAGCACTTCTGGCTGTTAGCTAAACAGTTTCAGAAAAAAAAAAAAAAAAAAAAAAAAAAAAGGTACTGTTTTTATTTTTCCCTCGACTGGGTCAGATTACACATAATAGCTACAGCTACACAACGCACAGAAGAATAGCAGAACCACAGGAACACTTTGAGCTCTTGATGTGATGCCACCCGTAGTTTTGCGTTTCTTGGCAGTTTCCACGAGTTGCTGGGCTTGCTCGCCTTTTAAAAACACTAATAATTTTTAAATTATTCATGGAAAGTATAAGCAAATGCGCCTAGCGCCTCCACTTTTTAAGATAAATCCCATCTCCTGTGCTTTGAGAAACGGAGCTTCCACAGGTTTTTTTTTTTTGTTTTTTTTTGTTTTTTTTTGGTTTGGTTTTTTTTGTTGGTTTGGTTGTTTTTGGTTTCTTTTTTCCCCCTTCCCCATTGGCACGGTGTAGAGGATTTGGCTTGTTTTGCTCTGGTTTGGAAGCATCAATCTGCCGGGAGCTGTTGCACGTTATCACGGCTTCTGGCTAAAATGAGCTAGATTCACTGTACAAAAAGCAGACTGGAATTGTGATTAATTTAAGAAGAATTCCTTCATTAATTTTCGGGCCAAGAAGTCTGTTTTAGTTATTTGTCAGGAAATAAATACATAAAACCCTCCTGCTGCTTTCCTAGCGCACATACACCTTAGCTAACTTGCCCTCCTCTGTCAAGTTTTATACAGGTTTCAAGCTTCTGTCATTAGGGGTTTTAGGGGGGTGGTTTGTTTTTGCAAATTAATTGTCTGTGGAGTCAGAAATGTCAGTCACTCCACCAGTGCATAGAGCAGAGGAGGCTGCAGCAGCTCCGATAGATCTGAGTGCTTGAATGGCCTTTGAAAGAGGGTTCATCACCCACCCCCGCTCCTCCGCCCGCCACCTTCCCCTGTCCCACCAGCTTAGATTCATAGTCTCTGCAAGCTCCCTGCTTCCTACTCATGGGGATCCTGTCCCTCCCTTCCCCTTCCCTTACAGCAGAACCTATCTCTGCCAGACAGCCAGCTCTGCGGCCCCATGTCCACAAGCAGCCAGAGAAAACCACCCGAGTCCGGACTGTCCTTAATGAAAAGCAGCTTCACACCTTGAGGACCTGCTACGCTGCCAACCCCAGACCTGACGCCCTCATGAAGGAGCAACTGGTAGAAATGACTGGCCTCAGCCCGAGGGTCATCAGGGTTTGGTTTCAAAACAAGCGATGCAAGGACAAAAAAAGGAGCATTATGATGAAGCAACTTCAGCAGCAACAACCCAATGACAAAACTGTAAGTGACTTCAGCCTCTATCCGTGTGCTGCCTTAATTCCCAAGGAGAGACGCTTGGTGTACGTTCGGCCCGGACAGCTCCAGGGCTCGGTTTGATGCTATTAATTTTTTGCGGTCTCCCTGAAAACAAAGAAAACGATACCGCTTAGCCATTACCTTTGGTTTCTGCTATCAGTGCAATCGAAACAGACCACAGCGAGGAACCTATTTAGGCTGTTCGAGAGTACTTAGAATTTGTGGAACTAAGAATACGCAGTAGCTTGGACTAACTTCTCTGCAGCATGAATGAAATCTGCAGAGCGTATGGGATGTAATAAACCCAGTCTCGTCTAATACTTTGTAAATGCAAAGAACTCCTTAAGGAGAAAATGACGTCTTTGCCCTCTTCCGTGTTTTTAAACAGGGGTACACCCAGAAGTAAAAATACTTTAAAAAAACCAAAATAAAAATTAAATAAGAGGTGTTTTTCTTAGCAGTTTATATACTACGAAGTGTGTGCGTTTGTCAGTGCACTTAGTGCAGAAAAGGGCAAATGCAATGCAAATTTTTCTGAATTACCATAGTGTTTACAGGTTAATTTATATATCGTTATATCTATGTAGAGTTCTTTTCTCCAGATATATGCATGAATGATGTAAACAAGTGGAATGCACTGGGTTCAGCAGAACAAATTGTCTGTCTCCATTTTAAGCCAAATTTGTTTCTTTTTTATTGTTATTTTAAGTCCACTTGAAGAAGAGTCTGTTATTCTCCCTGTGTATATTGACTGACCCGAGAATGACTATTAATTCATAAGGCTGCCTAGTTAAGTGGAATTTAAGGAGTTTCATTTTACCCTGTTGGAATGCAATAAAACACGGTGTTATTAACTCGCCTGAACAATCTATTCGTCGAGGCTTGGAGTTATGCTGTACACTGTGCCTGCACCACAGGGTATATTGAGAGGGCTGGGGACTTTTTTTTTTAATTTTTTTTTTTTTTTTTTTTTTTTTAAGAGCTCGGTAATGACGTACCCCGGGTTTGCTGTGCACTGGATATACGATCCAGTTAAGGTCACGCAAAACAAAACCCGACTGGATGCGAGCTATAGAAGGGAGCGGGATTAACCATTTCTCGTTCTCCCATTGGCGAGATGCAGAGCGCTCGTGTTCAAGAGAACTCGGGGCGGAGGGGCAATGCCTTGAGACGAATAGGGGGATTAAAGGAAAAGAAAGTAAACTTCCACCGTGATAAATGCAGCGAGTAGAAACAGGCTGACCTAGAGCAGAATAGAGTAAGACATTCACAGCAGATTAACAAAGCAAATACAAGCGACCGTATAGATAAGATAGAAAGCAGTTTATTGACTCAGCGTTTATATACAATAAAGCTAACCAAGCTCATTAACATCTTTTGCTGGGCTGTTTACAGAATATCCAAGGGATGACAGGAACTCCAATGGTGGCTGCTAGTCCGGAGAGACATGACGGCGGTTTGCAGGCGAACCCCGTGGAGGTGCAGAGTTACCAGCCGCCCTGGAAAGTACTGAGCGACTTCGCATTGCAGAGTGACATAGACCAACCTGCTTTTCAGCAACTAGTAAGTGTCGGTTCCCAGCCCCAGCCAGCCGGTGCCCGGGCCAGAGCAATGGGCGATCCACTCCAGGTGCCAGAGGCTCTCAGAGAGACAAGCAGCCCAGATTAGCTGGGTTTTCCAGAAATTGCAAGGCGGGCATGACTGCGTCTGTAAAAGCAGAGAACTGAATTGATTTCACAGAGCTTGGTGCAAAATCGATCTTAGTGTACAGCAGAGATATTCCTGAGTTGAGTGTGAGTTTGGATAAGGCTTGACTCAGGTCTGGTAATAGCTTGAACACTCCTGAAAACTGAAAGCACTTCACTGAAACATTCTTTATATGTCACTAAATTGTATTTACATTGTGAAAACAGTTTCTAGAATTCACCCGTCCCCACTTCAGGCTGATTTTGCCTTTATGCTGTAGGATGAATTTTAAATACATGATTAAAGTGTCAGCCAGGGCCCTTGTTTCATTAGACAAATATCTCTTAATTAAAATTTCGAAGTCTGTGTCTTAAGCACGTACTTCTGGATATAACTTTATGTGTCTATATATACACACCAATCTATACATATATATATAGCTAACATTAAGTGTTGTTGTTTGGAAAGGAAATTGCTAGTACATATTTAGGTGAAAAATTCAAGCAATATAATACACTATCTTAAGCCAAAACAAAATAGATCTTTTAGAATAATTTCTGTCCTTAACTCCCTTCCTTATGCCTACATCACTTGGCAGCCCTTATGGGACCATATCACCAACCTAGGCACAACAAGGTGGATTAAGGAAAAAGGTTCAGTCTTAAGTCAGTTTCCTGCCCTAAGTATGTTAAAATCAGATATTTAAAATAATAAGGTACGTTGTTTTTAGTATTTCAGGGATTTAGAATAACAGCTACGAAAAATTAACATGTAAATATTTTTTTTGATCTGTTGGGCTTTTCTTTCGTCTTTTTTTTTTTCCTTTTTTTTTTCCTTTTTTTTTTTTTTTTTTTTTTTCCCCACACCCAGTGATGGAAGACAAAGGTTTGTAGTTGAATCTAGCATTGTGTTCAGACCTTTTCAGTTTAGTATCATGGTCTCCTGCAGAATCTCTTTTCTTTTGCCCAACAGCAGTCTGCAGTGTGTTCTCCTAGCTGGCACTCTATGCTTGCTCAGGAAACTGTAGCACAGCAGCAGGGCTATTTGCATCCTCTTACATCTAAAGCAAGCACTGTTTTTCTTGCTTTAATCAAACTGTCCATCAGACAGGAGAAAAATTATCTTTGGTTGCTTTACTAACTGTGCCTTAACAAAATACGAGACTTTAAAAATCTTTGATACAGTGAGGTTTTGTATTAAGTAGTTCAAAAAAAGGAAAAAAAAAAGGCAGGATGGAAGATGGGTAGTCCAAATACACATGCACACATATAGGTAAATAAGCCATTAGGTACACAATGTATTGATATATTTGATATACATTCGACATAACATGTGATACTGAAAAGAGTTAAATTAAAGAATAGTGGAAGGAAAGTTCACTGGCCTTTCAAGCACGGCTCTAATCTGGAAAGGGCCTTAATCACAGAATTGGCCAGCTAAATAGGTGCCAAAGAAATGCTTCTGGATTAACAAAGCTCCACCCTTCAAGTCATGCCTTTTCCCAGCACTACTCCTAAACTAACGGGAGCAGCGGGGCACATTAGGATGGAATAGTGTGACCTTTTTTATCAAACAGACTCTCATTAAGAAGAGATAGCACCAGCCTCGAATCACGAATGAAAGAGGATGGCTGGTTCCAAACGCCTTCTGCTCCTGGATGCTTCTTCCAGGTTTATTTTGATATGTGCACAAAAGGGGAAAAAAGTAATCTTTCAGTTTCATGTCAAGAAAACACGTGCACTGCTAAATAATTGACTAGAACATCCTATTGGGATTGCCACTCTTGCAAGACAGGGAAGAAGGCCTCATTAATAAGTTTGTTTGTTTATTTGCTTGATTTTTTCAGTCTTCTTTTTCTATTTTTTAATCTACTTTTTATTGGTGATTTGGCCAACGGCCTGAAGAAGGTTCCTGTGAAGTCAATGGGGAAGCTAAACAGAGCAACCAGCAGTGACACAGCCTCCCGTGGAGTTGTATCAGGCCTATTGGCTGCATGCCTTGTATATTTATTTTTGTGTTCTTTGTCTGCTACTTTTCTTTGAGTTTTACAGTTGTAGCAACAGTTCTTTTTCTTATTTTTCTTCTTTTTTTTTCTCTCTCTTTTTTTCCCCTTTTTTTTTTCTTTTTTCTTTTTTTTTTTTTTTCTTTTTGGCAGGTTAATTTTTCAGAAGGAGGACCTGGTTCCAATTCCACTGGAAGTGAAGTAGCATCGATGTCCTCTCAGCTGCCAGATACACCCAACAGCATGGTAGCCAGTCCTATTGAGGCATGAGGAACATTCATTCAAATATCTGTTGTTGTTTCTGCCCTTACCCTCACCCCTGTTGAAGAGAGTGGGAAAGTGAACGTGTTGGGACTTCGAAATTTAGGGGGAAAGAATATTTAACAACCCTGTAATGAACCTAGCAAGGAACTGCTCCATGAGATGAACGGAGTCATATTTGAAAAGACAAGGTAATATGGTAGCAACACTGTGAAGACAATCATGGGATCTTACTAGAAAAAAAATACTTAAAAGAACCACAAGCCCCCCACAAACCCTGCGCTTTTCAATGATCAGAGGAGTGTCGAAAAGACGTTTTCCAAATATAGTGGATTTGTACCCGTGGATCTCAAAGAGAAAAAAAAAAAAAAAAAAAAAGAAAAAAAAAAAGGAAATCTTTTCATTTGACTGCACATCTTAGGGAGAAACCAAGGTAGAGGGACTTTCTATCCGGTCCCTCCCATTCCGAATGGTGCTGTTTCTATATTGGGGATAGCCTTGCCAAAAGAAGCTCCAGTAGGTTTTCCATCATCAGGAAAGAGACGATTCAGCCCTGCATTGTTGAAAGATTCCTTGCAGGAAGGTGGAGCTGCATTGGTTTGCAATGTTGTTTTTAGCTGACTCTTAACAAGGGGTTCTTTCCTGGGTCTCTTCTAGCATGCCTGTAGCGGGGTTTTGATTTTGTTTGGTTGAGATCCACCCCCTATTAAGTGTGATGCGATTAAAAATAGGTTTTTGGATTCCTCTTTAAAGGCGAATTTATAAAAAACAAAAAACAAAAAACATTGCAACAAGGTATACCTCTATTTTGCCACAAAGCGTCTCGGGATTGTGTTTGAAATGTGTCCGCCCAAGAACCTTCCCCTCCCCCAGAGATGTGTATAGTCATTGGTTATAACGACTGTTTTTCTCTCTTTCCTTTCTCTTTCTCTCTCACTCTCTAGGAAAAAAAAAATAGGAAAAAAAGTAAAAAAAAAAAAAATAGGAAAAGTAAAAAAAAAAAAAAAATCACTCCTTTTGTTTGCTCTTGCATTGCAAAATTATAAAGTAATTTATTATTTATTATCAAAAGACTTGCCACTTTTCATGTCAGTTGACTATTTTTTGTTTGCTGAAGTAAAAAAAAAAAAAAAAAAGAAAAAAAAAGAAAAGGTTGTACCGTGGTCTTTGAATTATATGTCTAATTCTATGTGTTTTGTCCTTTTTCTTTCCTTAAATATGATGTGAAATAAAAGCGCCATATGTAGAATTATTATATCTTCAGGACTATTTCACTAGATAAGCGTTTGGAATAGAAATAATAATAATAATATTAATAATAATATTAACATTAAATAATGAACAAAGTTCCCTCTTTTTAAATATTTACAGGTTAGCAGCTAAAATACCTGAAATAAAATATTGCATGCAAAGCCGGTCGTTAGTGAATAAAAGGAGTGTGATATTTTATTGCAAGTATTAACGACCAGCTTGTAAATTTCCGTTTCAACAACTGTATCAGGGCTAGTTGGATGCCTTAGCTTTCAATCGATAACATTAGAAAGTCTCTTGTTCCCCCACCCCATCCCTTGCCCTTAAAAGCGATATTACTCTAGGCATGATCAGACATAACGTTAAGACATCTAAAGAACTGAGAGCTCAAGCTTTTTGCTGAGTTCTGATATTTTTAAAAAAAATAATAAAAAGAAAGTGCTGTATACCAAAGCCTCGTTGTTGAGATTGTTGAAGTGACCTGTACTTTAAGTATAAGCTCCTGATAAAAGGGACGCTTTTTGCTTAACAAGTCAAGTATGACCATTATTTATCAATGTCTGCTGTCAAAACAATTTAATAATGCTGCAGGAGGAATAGTTGTGGGGATATTTCTGTCGGGGATATTGCTGTGAAATTGCACGAATATGTTCCTTATTTTCTGTCGACTTCCCTCTCTTCACTCCCTCTTTTCTTCCTTTTTTTTGATTTGCGGGGCAGAGGGTGGTGAAAGCTAGAATCGTGGGCGATTTCTGGGGGAAAGGTAGAAAGAAGTAAATTTAAAAAATGGGTAAGGGTTGTTTTTGCTCCAATCCAAGTGCTCCCCAGTGCTCTCGGGCAGCACAAAACAAAGGTTCACTTTAAAACACCCTTAAGGACATACAGAGATTTTCAGTCTGACAAAGACAAGTTGGTTTGCATGTCAGTTACTACAAACCCCAATGTTTTCTTAACATAACCTTCTTTTCCCTACCTCCTCACCATCTCAGCCCACCCTGAGCAAGCTCAGCTATAGACAAACCATTTCGACAGTACAGAGAACATTAAGAAAATGTTAAAATCTAATACAAGGATTTCAATCATCCTGATTAGAAACTGGATTCATTTTGTATGCTCAAGTGTAATACATTTTTGAGTACTTGATAAATATTTAAATAAATATGAAATTTACCTTAAACTGTGTGATCAGTAACCCTTGTGTTTTCATGCAGGACCAGAGGATTGGTACGGCGCTTCGGGGGGCGGGAGGGAGAAGGGGTGTCATTTCTGCCCGGTGGTCTGACGTGTGAGTTGTTGGAGTCGCTCTCACTTGGGTGAGTTTGGAGACGGGGTCTCCGACTCGAGCGGGTGTGACTGGCGCTGGAAGCCTGCGAGGGCAGGGCAGCCTGCGGCCTGCGGCCGGCCCCTCGCCGGCGTGTCGGGCGGTGGGAGCGGGGCTCCGCGGGGACACGGGCTCACGCTGGGAACCGAGGGAGAGGCAGAGCAACCTGCTCACGGGGCCGGGGAGAGCTGGCCCTCCGTCCCCCGCCCCGGGAGGGACCTTCGGGCGGCTGATGCCTGTCGGCTCCGAGGGCCACGCAGGAGGCAAAGGCGACTTTGCACTCCGGTGCCTTGCGAGGGAAAGCCCCCCAGCCCTGCTGGGCGCCCCGCGGTCCCGGCGCGCCCTCCGGGCGGCTGGGGCAGCCGTGGAGATAAGCCGCCCTCTGGGAGGCCGGGCTGCGGCCTTTGGGCTGCGGCCTTTGGGCTGCCAGCGCCGCGTCCTGCGCCCGGCCGCGGGCCCGAGGCGCGCTCGGGATGTGCCTGCCCACACGCTCTCCGCCTGCCTGCGCCTTTCGCAGGGCCTGCCCGGGCTGGAAGGAGCCGGGCCGCTCCGGGGTCCCCGCGGCCCCACGGCCACTGCGGCCCGCACTCCTGTGGTCACCCCGGAACCTCCGCCCTCGAAACTTCGGTTAAACAATACTAGTCGGATTTTCAGAGGGTTTTCCTTTTTCCTTTTATGGCCTTCGATTCCCTTTTTCATTATACGCATTTGTGAGGGGTCCCCACAAACTTTCGAGTGTTTTCCACTCTGGAGAAAATAAAGACAAACTTTTGAGCGGATCTTCCTACTGCTCTCAGTAGAACACTTCCTGAGCTTGGGCAGCAGGATTTATATAAGCGAGAGAAAAGATCCTCTTCATGAAATGCATGTCCTTATGGTGCTCTGTCAGGTTTCTGCTCTGATTTCTCTTTCCGAGGGCGGCGATTAGCAGTCCCAGATCTGCCGGTATAATTCTTCCTGCAGCTACTCTTATTAGCGTCAAAGAAGCCCGCTATAATTTCTCTGAGGACTTTGTTTGCACACACTGAGATCAATATTCAAACTCTTCTCATTTCAATATTTGTACCCAGGTTAATTAGCTCTCAGCATCCCCAGCCAACGTGACAGTGTGACGCTGGAGCCGGGTACGTGAATTCCAGAGTTGAGATCAGTTAAACACCTCAACAGTAAGTGTTTGCATTTATATACATATCTATGCATACATTTATTAACAAATTCACGTCGGGTCACCAAAGAACGGATGTCAGCCCTCAGGCCGCAGCGTCCCCACCCCAACACACCCTCCCGCAGCGGGGTCAGGGTCCGTGATTCCGAGTGGGTTTCACGGGCACTGATCCTCCTTGGCACTCTCTACACCCCCAAAACGCCGAAAGCGTTTTACGGTGAGAGATGCCGCAGTCGGGCGCTTTGCGTGCTTTAGCGGAGCTGTAAGTAGTTAATAAAGGGGCTGGAAAGAGATCCTGTTTACTGATTGTTCCTGATTGTTGTTTTCTTGATAACAGAGCAAGCCACTGAATGACTGTTTGAGCTCAGGCGCCACAAACATAAACTTAACAGCTCCCAGTGTGCCGGCCCTTCTGGAGGATCACTCCTCACCTCCCAGGGCTTGTGAAGTGCAGGAGGAGAAGGCAGTTCCCAAGGAAGCAGGCTCCAGGGTGGTGGGGGTGGTGGTGGGGAACGGAGAAAACCCGCCTGTGTACCCGAGCTTTCCATATTGCACCGTATCTGCCCTCATTAGCTAGGGGCAAAGAGCATAAAATCAATAGGTACTTTTCTCCGAGCCTCCTATTGGCGCCGGAGCTCGAGGCAGGCTCTGGATGCTGCTGTGCGGAACATCCCAGCAGGAAGATGCTGCTTTTACACCATGCTGCAGTGTCGCGTGAATTCCCTTAAATTTTCTTGCAGCGGCTAAGGGCCGCCAAACAAGTGCTCGCTACAGGCCAGGGAGGGAGGGCGAAGGAGCCAAGGAGGGCTCGCAGCCCGCCGCGGCAGATCGCTCCGGGCCGGGCCGGTTCTCCCGGGATCGGCAGCACCGGGACAGCAGCTCCAGCGGGCGGCCCGGCCGCTCCCCGGCGCGGCTGCCGCTGCAGGAACCACCTGCAGCTCCGGCTCTTCCCTGGGCTGTGAGCGCGGGCAAGGAAGGAGCGGAGGAAGGAGGCATAACAGGATTTTCGCCGGAGTGTCTCTATTTTATTTCCTTCTGAAAGACAGAACAGGGATAAGGTGTTTTTGTGACAAAGAGAGAAGACAGAAAATTTTCCAGAAATAAGAGTCAATGACCAAAGCAGAACTCGGCTTCTAGCTCCGGGCAGACCTCGTGTGGCGATGGGAAGAGGAAAATAGGGTGTTACTGTGGTTTTTCTTTAGGAGGGCTGTTCAGGTCGGTAGATCTCCAAGGCTAATCCAAACAAGCCGTTTGACTTGTGAGGTCCGGTGTCTAGACATAGCTGGTGACTCGGCGGCTCCTTATCTGGTTTTGGAATCAGCCGAAAGAGACTTTTCTTAATGTCCACAGCAGCACTAGGATCTGCCGGGGCCGGGGAGCCACCGCACCTCCCAGACAGGACAACAAATACACCCACCACCTGGAGGCTTTACAGCCCACTTTGTTGTTCCCCAGCCGCCGTGCTCGGCCCGGCCTCCCCAGCCCCGGCCGCCGGGCAGGGATGGCCGGAGCGCTGCCCAGCCAAGCCACTCCCGGCTGCTGGCCACTGCCGAGCCCCGCTCGCCCCCCGGGCACCGAGGGGCCGCCTCTGCAGCAGGGAGTGCCAGCGGACACTCCGGCCCCGCTGCGGTCAGAGCCGCTGCTTTCTCGACCCTCTTCACAACACCCACCCCGTATGTGTGTGTCTTTGCTTTATGGATTTTTTTTTTTTTTTTCCCAGTTGAAGTTTTGCAGAGAATGGGTAAAAATTTCCAAACTCGCCCTTGTTCACGAACCTTAAGGAATGATCAAAGCAAATCAATTAAATGAAAGGAAGTCAGTTTAGATAAAAAGATCTTCTTAGGGACTAGAGCATTGCCTTCTATATCAGTCCTTCATGGTGGATTTGTGAATATTGCAAACTGTAAAACTTGTTTGAGGTGGTTAGAATCAATAAAAACATTTAACTCAAAAGAAAGCAGCATTTGAAAGTGAAGAGAAAGAGGCATCTTTTGCTTGGATGTCACTCATTCCATTGAGTCATTTGGGTTTTTTCTGAGATTTCAAACTCTCCTGGAACGTTGAGTGGCTGGATAGTGGATTTTCAGATTCTTGAACAGTGCATGAGCCTATGCTGTTTTTCTGCTGAAATGTAAGCTGATGTGCTATGTAATTCCTCTTCAAACTGTGCTGTTTCTCAGTGTGGTTGAGTTCAGGGCCATGATATCCCATTTTGGGAGCTGTAACTATGATGCACTGATATGCTGTTTGCAGTGGATATTGTAATTGAGTCTGCTAATGTGGAATTACAAAATTTACCAGTGGGTAGAACTCTCTCTGTGCACTTTAGGAGGCTTGTGAATAAGTGCTGTTTTCTAGATTTAGTAGTTGCAAATTTCCTTGTGCATAGAGCAAATTATATTCCAAGGCTTTTCATATAATTTTCCATCAAACACATTTAAACCATTTCAAACTCCCAATAACTCAGGGAATTCAGGATCAAGAGAGCAACATTTCCTAGAAAAGGAATCTTAACCATGATCCTGGCACTCCTCTTTTTTTTTTTTTTTTTTTTTTTTTTTTTTTCTCATGGGTAAAATTTTGTGTTTATTTTTAACTGTCACAAATACAAGGTGTTGTTTGAAAAGTGTTAAACTTAGCAGGTATATAGAGATAATACTGACGTGTCACTGTGCATGATAAAGTAAAATATGGTGGGAATTAACTTGAAAAGTTTATGAAGGTTTTAACTACAGCCCATAAATTAACCTTTTTAACAAAGATATGATGATCCGTACAAGATCTTACAATGTATATGACACTTAAAAATACTCTAAAATTTGGAGGCTGAACATTTTTACCCCAACTTGAAGACACATACTGAGGTCTCAGACATTGAAGATCTTTCTGTAAATAATCTGAAGTAATTAAGATTAGAGCACTCTAGTGAATCAGAAATTGCAGGAGCAAACTTTCCAGTTTTCACAGGGCCTTCTGTGAAGTTAGTGGAAGATTTGCTGCTAACCTCTGGTGAGGCAGGAATGCATAGCTTTGAAGGCTCAAGTCCAACTCTCATTGAAGTTAGTGATAAAAACCTCCTAGACTTGTGGGTAAAAAAATCAGTGTATAAAATCTGTATAGAAATAATATAGAGTAAGTGTTTAAAGATAATATAAAATGTGATTTTGTAGGGAAAAGTAATTTCCTTCTTACCATTCTCATTCCTTTTCCATATTTTAATTTAAATGTTATAATTTTCTATTATAAGACAAAAAATCCTGATAAGATATTGTGCATCAGTAAGAGCATCTTTCTTGGTGTGGGAATCAGAAACAGGAGTTAATAACTCATCTGAATGTAGAGAATGTTGTAAGGTAAAACAACCACTCTCTCTCTCTCTTATTGCTGCCTTAAGGAAATTTCATATGTGCAAGTCCTGGGGTAGAAGACTACATACATATTACCTAGATTACATTTTATATATTTTAATTATATTATATTGGCAAAACCCAATAGAATCAGACTGATACCAGGTCTGAAGGTCTAATTGGAATGTATTTCATCATTGTGATATGAAGTAAGGAAGGTTTTCAGGAGTGACCTTGCTGGTATGACTCAAGTTCAGGCTCATCCTGAGCTCGGCTGCTGCCCAATTTATTGTAGCAGAATGATCCCAAACTTCACACACAGCATGGACACATGGACAGTGGGATCTGAGGTGTTTTAAAGATGCAGGGTTTCCTTTTGACAAAACAGGCACTTGAAAGGCTAGAGCTTTTTCAGTTAATCAAGTAACTTTATTCAGGGCTGGGCCTCTTCTCTCTGAAATCTGTGGATGGTTCTGATAATTAAGTCAGGATGATCAGGATTGAACACTTTGTGACTATAAAGCTCAAGCTGTTATATTAGCTTAAATAAATGTGTTCCAGTCAAGCATTGAGTCCAGATTTTACTGGTTTACTAGGTAGTGTAAACTAGGAAAACAACTGACTCCCACTGTTCATACACGACCAGTATGTTTTGAAATCTCTGTTCACTGTTTTCTTCTAATGAACTAATTTTCAAGGCATCTTTGCCTGTCATTCCAATAAGCACAGCTGTTTTATGCTCTGATGTTAAGTTTTGGTTTTTTTTTTAATAAAGCCCCAGTGGACTTTTAGAGAGTCATGTGTCCTCAATTCAGTTGAGCCCATTCCATTTCAAAGTCAGCTATCCCTGCCAATTATATACTAGCAAAGGAAACAACATTTAGATTTTTGCAAGGACTGCTACATATCATATTTCTTTGTGGTACCAATGCTATTAAGAAGTACTTCAAAGCAGGTCATTAAATTAGTCCTGAAAGTGAAATTTCAACATTTGGTATCTTAGTCTCACAGTGCATTGGTTCTCAAAAACTGATTACATTAAGCAAAGGTGCTTCCAGTTTTAATTCAACTTACTAGATCATTACCAAAAAAACAATCTTCACTCTGACTCCTGCCTGCCCCCTCCCCACGCCCCCCCAAAAAAAAAACAAACCAGAAAAAAAAGAAGGAAAAAAAAAAAAACCAACTAAACAAGAAAAAAGCAAACCACAAGCCCAGAAGATTATGAAGGGCAGATACTACTTCTTAGTACTATTAAACCAAAAAATATTCTTGGTCAGTTGGACATTTTTTTCCTGGTGAATGTTTTGCCTATATAAAAGCATTTCTTTCTGAAATCATTGTATCATTTAAGAAGGTATTTATTTGAGGATGCTTATGGCTGTTCCACAGATATGTAGTGCCTAATACAATGGACTGTGGTCCTCACATGTCCTTAGAGCAATTCTGTAACCTTTGTAGCCCATAAAAGTAAATAAAACAACACAATGATGTTCATACAACTCTGCAGTAATAACTGACTAATATAGGTGGAAAACCTTGGGTCTCATAAATGCTAAATTATGATAATATAATTTCTTCAACACTGCACTTATTCCTGTTTCTATGGTGAAATTGTTGCCCACTTTCACAGGAGAATTTGGTCTCTTCATTCAGTAAGTGCCTCAGAGAAGAAGTGGGAATTAAGAATGAAAGAGCATGACAAGCAGCAGCATTGCAATTATCATTGCAAATTTTATATTGCAAGGACTGAATGTGGATGGAAAACCCCCTGAAAACTGAAAGTCTTGTTCTGCAAGATCAAATGCTTGTCTATTATAGTCACTAAAGCAATATATTCCTTCACTGGGGTTTTATTTGCCTTTAATTATTTAGTAAGATAACTCAATACCTTATATTTCAGGAGCTATTTCAAGTTTTGATAGGCATTTTATTGATGAAGTAGAGAAAAAAAGTTAACCAGTTAATTATGAACTAAGTTTGGTGAGTTACCTGATTCTTAATTATTTCCATTATTGAGGTGGTGCTAATCTGAGTTGCCCTTTAGTCAATCATTGTTTTATGCATTTTTCAATTTCAAGGTATTTTTTATTTGGCAATAAAATTGAATAGAGCCAGAGGACATATGATTCTTGTGACTGTGGAGTCTAAAAGGAACAAATAATTATTGATTCCAGTTAGGTCAGTGAAACTGCCAGGTGCAGTAGATTGGTAAATATAATTTTAAGGAAAACACGGAAGAGAAAAAGGGAGGTTGGAAGTGGTTTATGTCTACTTGTGTCATTCCATGGAGTCGGTGACACCATGACAATGCTCTCTGGTGATGGAGCTCTTATTTCATGGCACAATCTTGATGTGTACAGGCTGGTGAAGGGTTTCACCGGTGTCAAGAGCCTGCAGAACTTTTCTGGGAAAGGATGATTCCCTCCTCTGCAGCATAGACTGAGTTGGTTCTGGTGCAGATGTTTAGACAGGTACTCTCTTCCTTGGAGGGATGCTGAAAAAGTTGTGGCAGAATAGTTCCTAAAGCACAGAGCTGACTTAAATTCTCATCTATGTGGGAAGAGGCATTGAGAGATTGAGAGATTGACAATGAGAACTGATTTGTCAATGATGGATAGAGATCAGGTGTCCCTGATAAATTTCATCATGCCTTTGTTAGAGTGGAAAGAGAGCACTGGCAGGGAGGCCAGTGCTGGGAAGAGAGGCTGCTGGGAATCTGAGTCAGGGAACTGAAACTTGACTGTTCTCAGGAGTGTGGCTGCCTGCCCTTGCCTTAATGAAGTGCAGTTTTTCCCACTGCACTGCTTGGGCTGTGACCTGCAGCTCTCCAGATGTGTGAGAGCCTGGCTCTGGAAGATTCTGAGCTCCCACATTCCTTGGTCCTTCCTCTGGCACAGGGTGCTCCTACTCCAGTCTGCAGACTGATCTCTCTGCAGGGTACTGTGGCTTGCTTGGGCAAAGCTCCACCTGGGTCTTCTCCACCTCCTCAGTCAGTATGGGATCCATTTGTGTGCTTCACGACAGAGCACAGACCTCTGTCCATAAAGCTAGGGCTCAGCACTGCACTCTCTTTGTAAAGGTTGTGCTGGTAGAGGGCATGGGCCCCAGTGCTACTGGGAGTCATCCCTCACCTCCCAGAATTTACAGCCAAGGCCCTTGCTGAAGTGCACAAACTATTTTTCCCCCTAATTTGGGGTTTGCAAAGTATTATTTTTGGCTTCAGAAGATGCCTGGAGTAGTAGCTCCCCCTGCTCTGAAGGACATCTGTGGTTTTGGCATTTGTTTAGTATACTTGGTTTCAAACTCCCTCCGTGCCTGATGAAGCTGTGCATCCCTCCACCATCCAAGGCAGCCCTGTGCACGTGTGAAGCTGCTGTGCGTCTGGTGGGTGCTTCCATCCCACTCACTGGAGTTATGCAATGGCAGAGCTGAGACTGCAGAGAGGGACCAAGAGCTTGAACGTTGAAACCTCTGTCACAGAGAGCATCTTTGAGCCCATTTGGTTGGACTCAATGATCTTAGAAGGCTTTTCCAAATGTAATGATTTTCTATTTCTATAATTTGGAGGATAGCTTTTGCCTGAAGCGTGTGGCTTGTCAGAAACAGACTAGTTATTCCTGCAGGCGGAGCTCTGGGTGCTTAAGAAACCCCAACATTGAAATCTGGGTTTCCTGCAGAAGTCATTTGTCTCTGGAAATGGTCATCTGCTAAACAAAGTTGAGGACCACATTTTCAGCCCTAACTGTTTAAACACCTCAGCCCCTCTTTGGGTGGCTACCACTGTGGAGGGTGTTTGTAGTGTCAGAAGGGGTCCAAAGTCTCCACAAGAGGAAAGATCTGGACAGCTTCCATCTCTCAGCAGTGCGAGAGTGATTTGTAGGGCTTCTGCAATGGAGAAGGGAGACTGTGAATCTCTGCCTTGTTTAACTTGGTCATTGCTGTTGGTGTGTGGGTGAGACTGAGAAATGACTGCAGGCTCTCTGGCCACAGCTTGGTCTGCATCAGGCTGAAGGGGCTGCCACAGCTTGAAGGACACTTCCAGCAGGTAGAACAGAGCTTGTACCTGCCCTGCTCACCGGGGATTCTGCTGGCTGATGAACTGGAAGCATCACTGTTATTTTGACTGCAGCTAGGTGATCCCATCTTAGCAGATGAAAGGCAGGCTCCCCAGAACACTTCTCCTTCATTTACTTCTAAGACATTTGTTATCTATGGATGAAGATGCTCTTGTGATCCATGCCCTGGCACGTGTCTTTGCAATGATCTGTTACAGCAAATTTGTCAGAGTGCCATCTGTTCACTAAGCACAGTACCTTGCTGGGAGCATGAGACCCAGAGCTCTGCCAGCCACTGGTTTGTTTCCAAGTAGAGCTTTAAAGCATAACTTTGACCTGTGTGCATGAGAACATGGGCATCTACCTGCACAATCTGTCCACATCTGAAACCTGCAGTACCTGGTTATAAGTTGGAGCAGACACAATATGAAAATGGAAAAGAAAAACCTGTCAGCAAGTTTTTCCAAGTCTCTGCTTCTGAGTTCTCTGGTATTCTCTGGTAATGCCTGTTGCCAATGTAACCAGAATGCATTAACCTCCAGTATATGACCAAGTTCTTCTTGGGGAGTGAGGAAGAGGAGATAGAAGAGGAAGAGACATGGGTAAGGTTTTGTGTGCATATTTGTGAAGTTATTTTCTAGTTATAGATTAGAGTTAGAATATTTAAATTTTCCAAAATACTTTCTTTGTGTCTGTAATAGCTGTTATTACAGATTTTCTCTTCAGTCTGTAACTGTTGTGTTTCCTTCTTGAGTACTAGTAAATACAGTCTCCTCTTCCCGAGCTTGTCAGAAGTTCCTTGTCATATTTGTATCACGAATACCACAGTTTACTGAGAAATCTCCAAACTCTTGAATTTGCTGTGCAGCTGTTCAGTGCAATGTATGAGCAATTGAAAGCTCCTATGCAAGAGCTTGACCTTACACAGAGCTCTAAGTACTGTAACCTCTTAAAATTCAGTTTGGTAATCCTTGTTTTATTCAGTTCTACAGAGTCAGTTAAACACCAGCAGCTTTAGACAAGTAGACTTGTCTAAAAGCATGTTGTAAGTATAATTTGGATAATAATTGCAATTTGTAATGCAACCGACTCCATGCATATTAGGAGAAATTTCTTGGCAATGGAAGACTGCATCAGAGAGTGCAAAAGAATCACACCAGGGTTTTTAATGCAAACTGTTGTTCCAACTGTTTAAAGTGATCAGCTACAATGTTATGGAAAGTAGTGGTGGGGTGGTGTGGTCAATATAAATATTTAGCAGCATGTGGAAAGATATGCTTTATTTTCACTATTTTTCACTAAAAATAAAACAGTGAAACTAAGGACAAGAGTGAGAAAAGCAGAAGGGCAATGTCATGGTTTCTTTTCCCAGAATAATGAGGTTTTAACAATTAGGAGTTCATTCTGATTCTATTTTTCATCAGCATACAATAGATATGCTAAAAATAGTTCAATGCCAGAATTTAAATGCAAGCCAAGAATCTATAGCAGTTTTTCTTCTCACATTTTGCCTTGATTAGGTTCATTGCTGTGTCCAGATTCACAACACAGCTCAAGCTCCTGGAGGTGTGACAGAGACCTGCAAGGGCAGTTTCTTTCTTTTGTACCACACCCACAACACAAAGAAGCTGGGGCATAGTTTGAAGAGCTGATCCAGGATGTTTAAGAATACTGCATTTCTAATGACTAAGCTAACCCTCCTCAAAGACGTTTTGAAAGAATCTATCTTATGCTTAATCACTAAAATGTTCTTTCTGCTTGCCCCTAGCAAAATTCATGATTATAAAGAAAAGTTAGGGATTTTCCCACAGGAAGGCTGTCTGTCTGAGATTTGGGGATTCTACTTGGTATAGCATTATATAGCAGAAGATCAGAGTATGAGGCTTTGTATACTTTTCTAAGGATCAAGTGAAACCCACCCAAGCAGTAAGGCTGTTGTGGATTTTAGTGTGCTTTTCCTGCTTTTTAATATTAAATAAATCTCTAACTGTTTCTTCTTTCAGCTAGCTTGTGTGCTCTCATTTAAAGACAATGTTTGCTTTGTAAAATATACTTACAGTGTTTCTATCATATGCCAGTGTTATGCCACTATTAATTCTTTGTCATGATATGCTAGACTGCAAGTTTACTCAAATGTGCAGACTAACATTATGTATTTTAAATATAACTACACAACCAAATATATTCTAATTTTTTAACATCTTGGGATATAGAGATAGATGGTGACTTACTACTCTCACTTTCATTCTGCTTAATTTCACTGGTATGAATACAATTTGATAGGTATAAACCTGAATTTGACCCTGAAGTATCCCACAGCTATTTGGGATGCAGTCTCAAAAAATGATGCAGGCATTTTTTTTGTGTGATGTAAAACAAATATCCACTGAGACTTTAATTTCATTAAGTAAGCCAGAGTGCTGTTTTCCTCTAAAACAGCATTTGTCTGCCTCTGCCTGCAGCAGAGGAATTGCTTGAAATCACACTTGAGCTCCATATGGCCTCAGCAGCAGCAGCAGGAGCAGCAGCAGCAGCAGCAGAACACATCTTGTACCTGGTGAGTCCCAAAACAGGTAAGGAAGCAGTAAGAAAGTCGCTGAAAGAGAGCCAGTTCCTGCTACACTTCATACATCCTCAGCAAACTGCTGCCATCTGCATGGGCACTGAGGCTTCCATGAGCAATTCCTCCTAACAAGAGCAACAGAGGACTGACAAGCCACCAGTGGTTGACAAGCTGCAAGCACGATCTTGCACAATACTTCACTGGAAACAGGACCTACTGGAGGTTTCAGAGGAGAGGTAACTGAGCATAAGCCTGTGCTGCACCAAATCCCTTGCAAAATACCTTTCAATTGCCTTGAAAATAGCATTTTTTTTTTTTCCTCTTTGGAAATACCTGTAAAAGTAGAGTACATTTGCATTCTTAGCAAATACACAGGTTCTGTGCCTATGTTCCTGTATACTGAAATTTTAGTAAAAACCCACACTTAACTTAATAGTCCTCTACTTTAACAGAAAATAATAATGTACTACATTACTGTGTGTAAAATAAATACTAAATTATGAAAGCTCTGTTGTAAAAACTCAACTCACTTTAGAGGGAAGCCAAATTTAACCTCAATGAAGACCATAGATTCCAAAATATTCTTATAGAAGAAAGTGAGAGCTCTTCTAACATAAAATAATTGGCTCAAGTAATCCTAGAATCATGGAATGCTTTAATTTGGAGGGGACCTTAGACCCATCTCATTCCAACCCTCCTTCCCACTCAATGCCCTGTCCAACCTGGCCTTTAATATTGTGAGGGATGAGGCATCCACAATTTTTCTGGGCAACACCTTCCAGCGCCTCACCACCTTTGCAGTATAGAGTTTATCCAAAATATCTAACCTAAATTTCTCTACTTTCACTTTGAATCTTTTATTCCTTGCTCTATCACTATAGCTCCTGACAAAGACTCTCCAGCTTCCCTGTAGGATCCATCAAATGCTGGCAGGTTGCTATGAGGTCTCCATACAACCTTGTCTTCTGCAGGCTGAACAGCCCCAAATTTCTCAGCCTGTCTTCATAACAAGATGTGTTATTGCCCTTATCAATGACACTGGCTGTCCTCTCTTGGCAGTCTGGACTTACTCCAGCAGTTTCATGTCTTATGCTGGGGACCCCAGGGCTGGATGCAGTGCTCCAGGTGGGATCTCAGCAGAGCAGAGCAGCACAATCCCCTCCCTCAATCTGCTGGCCAATGCTGCTTTGGATGCAGCCAGGATTCCCTTGGCTTTCTGGGCTGGGAGCACTCACTGCTGGCTCATGGTGAGTTTTCCATCAGCCACCACCCCAAGTCCTTCCCCACAGGGCTGCTCTCAATCACTTCTGTGCCCAGCCTGTGGGTGTGTCTGGGATGGCCCAAGCACAGGTGCAGGACCTGCACCTGGCCTTGCTGAGCTCCCTGGGGTTTGCATGGTCCCACCTCTCAAGCCTGTCCAGATCCCAGTGGATGCCATCCCTCCCTCCCCTGTGCTGATTGCCCCACCCAGATCAGAGTCTGAGCTCAAACTCGCTGGGGGTGCCTCGATCCCACTGTCCATGTCCCTTACAAAGGTCTGGAACAGTATCAGCCCCAGGACTGACCCTGGAGGGACACCACTGGTCACTGGTCTCCATGTGGACAATGATCTGTTGACCACAACACTTGTGGCCATCCAGCCAGTTCTTTATCCAGAGTGGTCCATCCGTCAGATCCACATCTGTCCAATATAGAGACAAGGATGACAAGTGGGACTGTGCCAAATGATTTGCACTGATCCAAGTAGATGATATAAGTTGCTCTGTCTCTGTCCACAAAAGCTGCAGCTCCATCATAGAGATCATCAAATATGTCAGGCATGGTTTGCCCTTAGTAAAGCCAAATTTTTTTTTTTTTTTTTGGTGTAGGTGGGTGGGTGTTTTTTTTTTTGTTTTTTTTTTTTTTTTTTTTTTTTTTTTGTTTTTTTTTTTTTTGTTTTTTTTTTTTCCTGCTCTCCTGAAGGTCAGGGCAGCTAGCTTGCAGCATGATCTCTTCCCTGCCATGAGAACCTTTAACCCTAGCACATGGTGGTCATTGCAGGTAGGGCTCTGCTGGAGCATCACCTTCCCCACCAGCTCCTCCCTGTTGCTGAGCACAAGACCCAGAATCACACCTCCCCTTGTTGGCTCCTCTATCCTCTATCACTTCCATGGGGAAGTTGTCATTGACACATCCCAGGGATCTCCTAGATGCTGGTGCCTTTCTGTGCTGTCCCTCCAACAGATACTGGGGTTGTTGAAGACCCCTATGAGGACCATGGGTTTGGGAGTGTGAGACTGCTTCTATCTGCCTATGGAGGGCTTCATTGACACTACCCTGTGATTGGGTGGCTGTAGCAGAACTCCCATAGTCCCTTTAACCTTGACTTACAAATTTCTGGTTGGCTCTTCATCCACCACAAGCAGAGTTCCATACTCTCCCAGCCAGTCATCCACATAAAGGGTTGTGCCCCTTCCTTGTCTCCCTAGCAAAGCCTACAACCTTCTATGACATAGCAATAATGACATAACACTAGTTATAGGACCCATTCCACCATGGCTCTGTGATGCCAGTGATATCATATCCACACAGTCATGTGCAAATCCATAATTCTCCTTGTTCCCTATGGTGTGAGTACTTGTGTAAGGGCATCTGAGCCATCTGTACATTGCTGACTCACCATCTGAAGCAGCTGAAATAACTTGGAACTGCTCCTGATGTCCATTACTGGTGAGAGCATCTGACTGGTAGGATTAGGATGGGTAGGTGGCTCCCTCCCACAACAAATGTCGTTTAAAGCCCACTTCATTAGCCTGGAAATTCTCTGACAAAAGATGCTTTTCCCTTTCTTTGTCACATGGACACCATAAGTCCCTGGTAGACCAGGCTTTCCAAAACAAGTCCCATGATCTAAGTAACCAGAACCCTGACAACATTACTACCCCTTAAGTAATTTCTTAACCTGCCAGATTTGGCTACCCATGTTATTAGATAAGTCAAAGACAAAGAATAAAATATCTATTTATCACTTGAGCTATCACTCCAGTTTATCAGGAAGCAGACATAAAAGCAAATTATAATTTCAGGACACATATAATTATTAACTCTTGTGATGCTCACTGTCACAAATTTTAATGGGTACTGAGGGGTAAATAAATTGCTTAAGGAATAAAATCAGTGTTAACCTCTAGAAAGCTCTCTCAGGGATGTTTGCATCTTGTTCTCTTATGCTGTTGCCAGAGACAAGATAAAAGTATCTTGTCAGATGTGATTCTATAGTTTTTGATCAGGACTCAGTCTTGTCTCATTGAACAGCATAGAATTTCATTTTACTGACTCCACTCTCAGGATGATTGAGTCCTTGCAATTTCCAGCCTTTGTCCCTCTTATTAAAATGAAGTTTTGACTGACTTGTTCAAATGTGAAGATACCTGATATCCCCCACTTTTCTTTCACAGGAGGTGATGGTTCTTGACACCTCCTCGAAGTTCTCCTTCTTGAAAGACTGAGATCTCAATGTTCTCAGCCCGTATAATACCAGTTTGTTTGTTCCCAAAAAACTGCACGTGTTAGAGATTAAACATTCTGTTTGAAACTGAATTTAATATCTCTGTGGAGTAAAATGTTTTTGACTGATTGATAATGTAATTTTAAGCACCCATCTTAATAATTATTTGAATACTTTAAAGATGGATTTATCTATATTTATATCACCTGTATGAGGTACCATTCTCATCTACTGTCCTCGAAGCTGCAATTTGAATTCTCTGTATCAAAAATAATTTGGAATTCAAAATTTGCTATATCCTCTCCTTTTGCTAACTCTGAACAATTTTGCTACCTTAAACTCTAATCTTTGATAAAAGCTGTAGGTAACATTATTATGCTAACATCTCCCTTTGATTTTTATTTCCATTCAAATAGTATTGAATTTTCTAGAAATATGTATTGTACGTTCAGTTACTTTTATTTCATATCACATCATATATTAACAGTTTCATGCAGCTCTTTCAAACTACAAAGCCTTGTCTACCTTGTATGTATTTTTCAAGTCCTACATTGTATATAATTTATTAATGACTCTGCTCTTTGTATGCACAGAATGTACCCTCAGTGAAGGTCATTCCTAAGGAAACCGTATTTCAAAAACCTTGATAAGGGCAACGCCTCCTTCTTATCATTCAGGATTTTGTCCAAATATATTAACTTGGGCATGAACTGAATTGGCATAACCTGATAGGATTCTGAAAATAGAAAAGTTGGGATAGGTTTTGTCACAAAAAAAAAAAAAAAAAAAAAAAAAGAAAAAAAGAAAAAAAAATTACTCTATTGCTCCAAGACAAGTAAATGATAAATTATTGGATTAAAAATAATTCCAAGAGTAAAACTCAAGATGTGGGATCTGATCACTTCACTATCATGGTATACTACTTCCAGTCTGGAATTTTTCAGTGCTAACTACAAAAATATGTTCTTATGCTCTGCAGCAATAAAACATTAGGACAAGTGACAATTTCAAATGAAAACTGCATTTCCACTCCTATTTCATTGGAGAAAAAAGAAAACCTATATATTTATGACATTTAGAACTCAACTAATAAAATATTTACAAGAGGCCACTATCACTATAAAGCACACAGACTCTTTACAGATAAGAACAGTTTGGTGGTATTGATGTGAAGTTTTGTTTTTTCTACCAAACCCAGCCTTTTGAACAAATCACTTTTTAATACCAGGATAATGGCATTTTCTCCTCATCCTGGTGTGCTCCTGGTAGAGGTGGATGTAGCCTCCATGTACATAAGGAAGCTAGGCAGAAGTGCAAAGTCAACACACATGTCCTGATGTTGTGAAAATGAGAGGATAACTGACCTGGAAGCAGGGGCAAAATTCCTTAGCTCTCCCATTTCTATTTCAGCTTTTGACTGAAATTTGTCTATGCACCCTGCTTCTATGCTTGCATTATTCTCCCCATGACTTTGAAATCACTGGTCAGCCTTCTTAAAGAGGCATTTCTTTTGTACTGTCACCTAAGCAATAGAGAAAAGGGATTATGGCATGTCCAGCACTCTTAGAATACAACATTTTACCTAATAAAATGTATCTACAGCTGACAATTCCCTCTAGTCCCAAGTCATGTTATATCTCAATATGATTTTTTAAAGCTATTCTTTTTGTCTCAAAAAACCCCATTATCCTCTTTTTGGTCTTTTGGGCTTTGACACATCTGGAATTATTTTGTAGTTATTTGGAGAAAAAATATTCAAAACTAACAATTTAGATACTGCCTTTTAACTACTATTAAATTTATATCACAAAATAACTTCTCCAATGAAATTGCTTCCTTTGCTCTTCTCCTGTTTTATTAAAACTTCTAAGCCAATATGATCACAGAGAAATGTGCCACTGACATAACTTGACTAATTATCACAGGTTTTCTACCTTTGAATTAAATTGTAATACAAAAATAAAACTGTAGACTAATATCTGCCCCTTCTCTTGGAGTTGCAGGCACTAACAGGAGCTATCTAAGTATAAACTGAAGGACAGGACTGCTCCAGCATCTGACTGACTCCAAGATACAGAATAAATAGATGGTAGAAATGCTGTCTCCATAACTTCTTTTATTTCATCTTCACTGCTCATATTTTACTTTCCAAGTCCTCTCGTTATCAAAATCTTTCATGAACCTGGAGTTTATGATTTTTCGTGTCCTCTGTTGAGAAGAAAATTATTCTTGAATCATTCTTTGAAAGAAATTATATGTTTCTTAGAAAATACAGAGAGAATGCCATGACAAAGCATGATTTAAATTATTTTCAAAGAAAAATACAAAGAGAATGTCTATGCTTTCTGTTTTTTTGTTTAAATCTGTGAAGGTGTTCATGATTTTTACACATTTTGAATGTCACTGAGATTTGTTTATTCAATATTTTCCAAAAAGACCCAAGTGCATCTTTGTGCCTACTGATGATAAAATAACACTGACTCCACCCACTCACAATCAAGACCCAAATGAATAAAACAGTGGGAAGAGTAATTCTATCACAGGAGCCACACTTCATTAATTAGTAGTATTTATGACTCTAAGTCAGTGCTGCAAATTTTTATCCACCCACTTGCCCTGTGCAAGATTTTTTTTTTATTTATTTTTATTTTTTTGACAACGTTATAAAACACCACTAGAATTTTTAAATTAGCATTAATCACAAAGGCAAAGGGCAGTCAGGTACAATAAATTTTAGTGACAGCTACGTGAAGCAGGGTTAAGGTGAGTAGTGTTCAAACATTATTTGCAAAATAATTTTCTCAATTCTTTTTCTCTGCATTATAATAAACACATGATTTGTGTAGGTATTGTTTGGTTTCCCTCAAGAGATGATTGACTTATATTCTGCTTAACTACTTGTTACATTTTTTTTATCGAATAGTCTGATTTAATTTTCTGTTGTTACTTAGCATGAAAATCAGAATTTGAATCTATGATATTCTACAGAGATGTGGGTGAAAGGATGTAGTGCTTTCCTCATATGACACCAGTGAAGCAGTTTTAGATGGATTCAGTAAATGTTAGTGGAATTCAGGAGCATCTGAACAGCTGTGTCACCTGAAAGGGAGGCAGCTTAGTCTTTCTGGCTTTCCTGAAGTAGCTGCGTGGTACCTCTCGTGTTCTGCCAAACACAATGAAGAGGCAGGTTGTTTTTTTTTTTTTTTTTTTTTTTTTTTTTTTTTTTTTTTTTTGTTTGTTTGTTTGTTTTGTTTTTTTTTTTTTTTATTTTTCCCTGAGATAAATAGTTTGCCCTACATTTAATGATGTAAATTGGGCTGCACTGGACAGTTTCTAGGTCCTGCTCCTCTGGCAAGATACTTCAGCCTAAATCTCAGGGTCTTCTCTTGTAGTGCCCCAGCATTCCAGTTTTAATTAACTTGCGTTGACTTCTCTCCTGGATGATTTGGTTAAGATATGCAGCATTCTGGTGTCTAGTGCATAGTGAGAGATTAAACTTGCTGCTGAAGACTCACTAAATTTATAGGACCACAGCATTACTAGTGGCAAATATTTTCCTTCAACTTTTTGAAGAATATGGTCCAAACATGAGTTTGAGTTTAATAATTTCTAGATGTGTCACTGATGTGTATTTCTATTCCTAATTTTGGATCCTGTTCTTACCCTTCTGATTTTCAGTACTAGGCTGAGGAGGTAGAGCAGCCAGTTCTCAAAAAGTGGTAGTGAAATCATTTGATTGAAGAACCATAAGAATGTTTCTTAGGGAAACAAAATATTAAAGGAGAATAATTTCTGTAGTGAACAAAAGCTTTAATGCAAGTTAACATGGATTACCTGGATTTAAATTTTGATTTAGAAGAAATCCCTACTTTACTGCCAGGTTAGTTCTCCTTGCCCTTCCCCTCTCTTTCTCCTGCGTCTGCAGGATGACCACGAGTGGGTCTCGCTGTGCTCTCTCTCAGGTGGCTGGGCAGCTCCTGTGGGCACAGCCACAGCTCTGTGGCTCACCCTCTTGGCTGACAGGCAGCTGCACTGCCCATGGCATGATTCATTCTGCCAGCACTGCTCTTGTGGTTACGTAACACCAGCCATGTAGCCAGAGTCTCTGCATGAGATGGTGCCTTGCACATCAGATGAGCTGATCCTAGACAGACAGGCTGGACAGCAACATCCCAGCCAGTAATTTGCTTTCCTACTGATATTTCTCCTTTCCCTTCAATATGCCTGTACCTCAGCCACTTATGATACAATTTATTAGCACTCTGTATATTGCTGCTCTGAATTAATATTGTTGAATTTAAATTCCTCTACAGACGCTGATGAAATTTACTGCAAAGTTTGTCCAGTATGTTTCAAATGAGGGATCCCCATTGTGAGTCATGTTAAAATCTCTTTTACTTACATAAATCTTTCAAACCCAGTTTCTTCATTACTGTTTTATTGCACTTGCTAGCTTATATGGAGACAGAAATGCACAGATAAGTGAAAAAATCCCCTAAGATAGAAAAAGTGAGACACCGACTTTTAAAATTGCAAGAATTAAAAAAAGAGGGATATAAAGCAATTCTGATCACAGCCTGACACTGCAGGTGATGTATTGCTCAAGGCAAGACAAATGCTTCAGCTAGCAGAGAAATTGTAAGATCTTTGAGAAAAGAATCTTGCCTTCCAGGAGAATCTCATTTTCATTTTTTAGTGTCGGTTACTCTAATTTTACTGTCCTTTATAGCAGTTGCAAGAGGCTGAAGATTAATTCAGTATGGAAGGAAGTTCCACATTTGAGTGCAGTAGATCATGATCCTATTTAAAGCTCCATTGCTTGCCAGCCACAATACAGTGACTGTTTGAAAGTTAGATGCTCATAGTTAGTCTACACTTGGATTTTTCACATCTGCTCCATGTCACAAAGGCATTCTACCTCTGGTTACACCTGAGTATCCCCATTGAAATCACTGTGACAGTCACATGTGTGTAATTGAGAGTAGAATTTGGCCCCCTGTGTTGAAGTTGCTCCTTTGAAAGCTGTTCCACCTCCTTTGGCTTAATCCTACCCCATTAGGGGAATGTAATCCCACTCTTGTATAAGTGTAATGTGACTCGAGTTTCAGCCTGATAACTGGAGGGGGGAACCCAGAGGCAGTGTAGCTTAAATTCAAAGCCTCATTATATGTTTCTCCTGTGGAAATTACATGAACAGTTGAGTCAGATAAAGACCACATTCTCATTTTTCTTTCACATAACCCTCTCATGCTCCTTCAAATCCAGCAGAGGGACTGAGTATCAATATACCATAAACATTTTCCTTCTATGCACTTTAAAAAAGGTTTTTTTGTTTGTTTGTTTTTTTGGTTTTTTTTTTTGGTTTTTTTTTTTTTTTTTTGGTTTTTTTTTTTTGGTTTTTTTTTTTTGTTTTGTTTGGTTTGGTTTTTTTTTTTTGTTGTTGTTGTTGTTGGTTTTTTTTTTTTTTTATGTTTTTAATTTTAGGGAAAGATAGGATCATCAAAAAAAGAGCAAGAAAGAGAAACTACATAAATCAGAAGTCTAACTAAACTAAAAGGTTGGAAGGGACCTCTGAGAATGTGGTTCAACCTTCTGCTGAATGCTCTGTGCAATATTTAGGCAAAGTTTTCCAGGTCCTTATTAACACATGTATTCAGTACTTTGTGCATGGGAGTTTTCACCACTTTGGGCAATGTTCAGTTCTCACAGTCTTTCAGTTTCTTACATCCGAAGAGAATTTCTTACGAAGCAAGTTGTTCTCTTTGTCTTGTTGCCAAGCTCCCTTGTAAAGAAAGTACCTTCTCCTTCTTCTTAAATATACACACAGTATTTCTAGAGTATGATTAAGCTCCTCCTGAGCCTCCTAAGTTGAATAAATTCCATTCCATCAATATTTCTTACTATGTGAAGTTTTCCAGTGTTTTAACCATTTTGGTGGCCTCCACTGGGCCTTCTCATCTTTTTTGACACTTCTCCTGAACTTGGGGATGAGAACTGAACATTGTTTCTAGGTGTGGCCAAAAAAGTGCTGAGGAGAGTGGAAAAATGATATTACTTCTCTTGCTGATGCACCACAGGATGCTACTGGCCTTTACTGCTGCCAAGCCCACAGTGCTCCAGGGCAATTTGCTGTCTCACATATATTAGAGAGCAGACTAAATTCCAAGTCCTCTTTTCTCTACTTTTGAAAAAAAAAAAGAAACATGTAAGCCATAACAGCCATGACACCAGGTTTTAATTCATTGCTATTTACACCTAATCAGGTATTTGATTCTGGCAGAGAAAATTAATTCCTTTTGCTCAACCTTGTTTAAACCAAGATTATTGAAAAAAGATAAAGAATGTTGAAATAACTTGTAAGTGATTTAACTTTTGTGTGATATAGATGCCTAAGCAATTTCTGTAGTGAAGAGTGACCAGAATTAAAACAGGTTGCGTGTATATGAGTTTAAACTGGCTTCTTTAGGCCATGAAAACAGTGAAATCTGCATCATGATACATGGTTTTCCTATGCACCTGCTTTTTTGCAACTGGAAATTAAGCCCTGGTATTTATTTTTATATACAGATTGTTTGCAAGCAAATAATTTGGTAGAATATTTAAGGCAAAATACACCTGGGCTGATGCCTAGAAATCTTCCTGAAGTGGCAGTGAACCCATAGAGTAGAATACATGAATGGGATACAAGGCACAGCATAAGAGTATGAATATGCATAGCGCTGCAAAAAGTTTTAAATATTTCTTCCTGATGAGAGTGCTTGATCCCGCATGGTTAAGGGGCAGGAACTCAGATCTCACCCCACCTTCTTTAAACTTGCATTTCCCAGCTGGTCCCCTTACAAAGAGCCATTTTGTTGGTGAATCAGAGGTGGTTGGGCATTATGCCAATTGTTTAATTTGTTTATCATCCATTTGCTGTAGAAATTGACCTTACCTGCTGCAGCCCACCCACTGTTACGGCTTGAGGGAGAACTTTTGGTCTTTCTTTCTTTCTTTCTTTTCTTTTACTGAACCTTCTTCCATTCATTTCTGGACAAGGTAAGGGTTGAGAGTCAGGGAATCTCTGTTATATTTTTGTCATATTTTTTTCTTCCTGACTCTTAGGTGAATTAAAGAAAAATAAAAATATTTGTGAGAGAAGTTAACTAATCAACCATTTTTTCAGAAAAAATATGCCCAGATTATTTGCTGCTTTCAGTGTTACACTGTAGATGGTTAGGGTTTGGGTTTCTTTTTTTTTTTTTTTTTTTTTAATTTTTTTTTTAAATTTTAGTTTTATTAGATTAGAGATTTATTTTCTCTACCACTATTTTTAATTTTTTTATTATTTATTTTGGAAAAATATTTACTTAATTGCACAAAATACCATAAAGAACTTGCGTAAAGATGAGATTATAATAGTTTTTCATAGCAAAAGAATCAAACTGTGAAAGAAAAGCAAATTCTGTATTTGCATAGATTTGAAGGTATTTCTTACTTTGATTTCTTTGGTTCCTCTTTTCTCTCTTTTTTTTTTTTTTTTTTTTTTTCCCCCAAGAACTTTATGTCTATTTTACCTGGTGATTTTTTTTTTTTTTTTTTTTTTTTTAAGGAGGAATGTATATATATATATATATGTATATATTTATATCTCGGAAATTTTCTTAGAGTGTTATGTTTAACCCTTGCATAAGGCCAAAGCCAGCCTGGTCTTGTAATGTTCCTTTTCATGAAATGGAATTTCACTCATGGCTTCAGCAGCTGTGTGTGAGGGGCAGTACCTCAGTGGTGGCATAAGCAGAGTCTGCAGAATGACCTGAGATCTGGGCTGAAGAATCCACTTTTTCTATGAGATTTACCCTCAGTCTCTCTGCAGAACAGAATGTGCTAACTTTATTTTAAAGACCAGAATGTTTACCACTACTTGATTATTAAAGGACTATCAGCCCAATTTTAATATATTGTCTTTTTAAAAAGCAGTTGGTTAGAGACATGAAGTGCAGCACTTTAATTAATAGAAGTTTTAGGAACTTCAGGTGTGGACTTACACTAATCTTACAACAATAGCATGTCTGGCAAGATTCAAAAGTATTTTGCTCAAACCACAATTGCTTTATACTGTTTCTCTAGAGTATTTATCCTTCAGCTGGTCAATTCATTGAACAAATTTTCCTAAAAGCTCTTACTTTCCTGTGGCTGTAGGAAAAAAACCCAACAAAACCAAACATGTGATATGAACACTGCCTAATTTTATTTACAAGCTAGAACAGAAAGAAACTAATTGTATTAGTGATTTTTAAAGGCAAGTAACGACTTGAGACACTTGGATTTCGCTTTATTGATCAAAAAGTTCCTATAAGCAAATAATAATAAAAGAAGAGATTTTTTCCCCAAATGTAGTAGAACTACTGACCCTGTTGCAACACTTTGTCTTTGGGAATCTTTCACATTCCAAGGAAAACCACAGGACCAGAAAGCACAGAGGAAAAGATAGCTGTATGTAACTTTAAAAGTCGAATGAGGTCAGGAAACATCACAGGAGAGATGAAAATAAAGAATTTTGCCACTGGCTTTCAAGAAGAGCTGATTTTTTTCCTTCCAAGAGGCAAACAGCCTTCTGTCTTCTGATTGCTCTACTGTATCACCAGGCAGGAGACAATCCTTAGGGCATTCATTGTCTCCTACTGTTCAAATATATGTTCTGAACAGTAGGAAGCTCACTCATTTCCAATGCACGCTTTATGGTAAGAAGAAGATTTTGCTTCTTTTTTGTATTCTCACTCCTATAATTTCCTTTCATTTGTAAAATGCCTAAGCAAATGTTGGCAAAGGGATGTTAGTTTTTGTAGTGCAGACAAAAAGAGAGTAGTTTAGATGGAAATCATTATAGCTCTTCAGCTCACTTCCTTCCTGTTATGAAACATGGAGCTGGAAAAAAACCTTCACAGATGACGGAACACAAAGGAATCAAAGGAGACAAAGAGGTGCGTGCACAGTGTCGGCATGCCTGAAGCTTTCCCTTGCCAAATTAACAGCTATATTATGTATGAATTATCAGCCCAGCAAGAACTGGCTGTTACTGTCTCATGATGTCTGAATTTTAAACCAATGGAAGGTTAGACTAATTTAGAGGAAACGGTGAGATTTTGCACTAAATGGTTATTCCTTGATTATGGCAGAAATCTGGGGTTCTGTAGCTGCTGTTCTTAAGTCAATACCTACATGGGAAATAGCTCATCACTTTCTATAAAACAAGGGCAATAATCTGACTGGGCTCTGCCCCTTTTCATTCATGTGGTGCTTCTAGCCTGTGACGAGCAGCACATCTATTCTGTGATAACAGAAAGAGATACCTGTGTTTGGCTATGTGATAGATGTAACTTCAGTCATTTGACAAAAGAAGCATATGTAAATCATTGAGAGGAAAAGCAACAAAGGGTGAGCATGTAGGACATGTGAAAGAAGACATTAAGGGGAGAAGCACAGTCTGGATAAACTGGCTGGATTCAGTGCAGAAGACCACTTCCCTGCTATTGCTTTTTGAGATGCAGTTTCCTTTTTGAAATCAGTAAATTCAAGTGCAACTTAACTATCTTTTTTTTTTTTCTTTTTTTTTTTTTTTTTTTTTTCCTAAATTTAGATAAACTTATCTTTTTCTTATATTTAAAAAAAAAGAGGGGGGGGAACTTTTGGGGCATTTTCATTTTTTTATTTCCTATCCTCTCCTTTTTGCTTCCATGATTTTGTGAGTGTCCTTTTTTAAAAAAAATACCTCTTAAATACCACTTTTTACCTTAAGTGTAAAAAATATTATTATTTTTCAATTCAGCATGTAGTCCCAGGCCACTCTAGGAGCAAAAATAGTGCACAGTCATTCAACAGTTAGGGTGACATTAAAGTGTTGTGGTTGTGCCTCAAGCACAGTACAAGCAGGCTCAAGGCTAGGAAAAGTCACCTCTCTGAACCACTGCTTCAGGCTATCTTCAGACTCAAGTGGGGATCACTTCCAACAAAGGAGGACTTGCCTCTGCAGTCAAAAGGGCTGGAGGTTGTTAGATTTTAGTGAATGGGAAAGCTGGAAAAGCCACTGAAATACATGATTTAAGTTAGCTGCAGCATAGGCATAAATTGCAGTACTCCAGGGTATCAATACTTTTATGGAAGATAGTGAATTTAGCTGACTTTTTCATTCATACTGAAGCCTCTGGAGCCCAGACTAGCATTTTTCTTATTGTTATGACACTTACACAATTTGCACTAGAGGTAGGAAGCAATTAGGTCGACTTTAAAAGAATGCAAACCCACAATTAATGATGTGCATATAGCTATGATGGGAACTTACAACTTCTGTGATTAACAAAAATGTTTCTAAGCCTGAAGCAATTTTCATCAAGCTGATCTCATTCAAACTAAATTAAGCAATCCTCAAAACAAGGCTCACAGCTGGATATGGCATGGTTTAAAAACCAAACTAGAAGATTGAGGGGAAATTGAAATATACAACAAATGCTAGTTTATAATAATGATTCAAGTTATTAGAAGAGTTGATCTGCTGTTGTCTCTTTTGGAGACAATTGTAGGTGTAGACACTCAGGGGGAATATGCCCATATCCATGAGATTTGTAGCAGGATGGAGACAACTTTGCTCATGTTCTATTAGACTCTCTGCCTTGCTTGTATGTAATAGACATTATCAGTGAACTGATATATACTACTGTTTCAACAGAAAATAAAAAGAAAACCATGCAAAGCCATTGATACTGAAAAACTCAAGACCACTCCCTAAGCAAAGATACTTATAATCAGAGGATGGAACATGTAAGGGAAAGACTGGAAGAGCCAGAGAACAGACCTATTTGATTACAGAAAAAAGTAAAGAAAAAATAAATGGGACCCATTTCGCTAAGACTTGCCTGAATAAGAAGGACCTGCAATGACATAGAGCTCATATTCTCCTATGTTCTATTACAGATATTTATACAGAAAGAACCAAACTATCCTGTTCCCCCAAACACTTCCATCCATCAAGATGATTATCCAACTATTCAATCCTCTAAAATATGACAAATTCAGACATTGAAAAGGGGCTGATATATAAAATTTTGGAGAGCCAAAAATCCAGACCTACAATACTGTAACACTATATATGTGAGCCTAAACTAGCTCCCAGACAATAAATGCAGGTTTTCAGGCCCAAAGTCTCTTTAGCCTGTTAAGCTTTCTTCTAGGGAGATGCATATGCTTGAGTTCAACACAGAAATGAAGAGGCTTGTATGGCTCTCAGCACAAAGGAATCATTGGTAATGTTTCACTGGTAAATCAAGAAACACCAGAAACAGCAAGAAGTGATTGTAAAATATAAGTATATAATTTTCAAACATGTTCTGAGCCCAATATTGTAAAATCAGAGCTGTATACTCTATTTTTAAAAACTGATTTCTGTGTCCTGTGGAATATCTGTGTTTGCAGACTTTTATTTTTGCACAATCAGTTTTTATAGTTGATAGGCTGGTGTGAAAGGCTGTGGGCATACTGTGCCCACTGGTTCCATCAGGTTTGATTCTGGCCCAGAGTCTTGGAGAATCCCACTTTCAGCACTCATCAAATTGATGAGTACCACGAGATTAAACCCTGTTTCATCAAATCCTTTTCCAGGCATTCCCTGGGACCCAGCCACTACTGTTTAAAAGTGTTACTGTTTCATGCTCTGCTGCAGGACAATACTGTAAAATACCTTTCCCACAGTTCTGGGTCAAGCCTGCCTGAGGGAAGATGGTGGGAAAGCCACTGTTTGCATCCCCATGGTGCTTTTTGGGAGGGGTGGGTCAGTCATGCTTTACAGCATTCCCCCAAAGTAGATCTCAGCTTTGCTGTCCTCATATCATGATATCACTTGATATCATGCAAAGCAGAGTTATTACAAGTCTCAATTTGGAAAAAGAAGAACTATTATATTCTGACTATCATGATATGCAAGCCTCCATAGTAAAGGTCTCTTATTTAGTCCCACAGAATATATTTTTTTACAACCAGTTAGGTGTACACAGAAAACTAAGAAAACCCAAAGACCTTTAGAATTCCCAAGATGAAAAAATGAGTTTGATGGAGGAAACTGAATAATTTGGAATTTTTTTACTTATCTTGTTAAGCTTCAAAGAAGGATGGCATTGTGATTTACTAAATACATATCATAATGTAGGCAGGGACCTCAGATTTTCAATACTATTTGGTTTGTGGCAGCTCCTCATCCTGCACTGCTCTGACTGCTAACACTCATGATTCATTTAGATGGATTTTTTCCAAAGAAAAGATATGTGTGCAATCAAACAGACTGGCGTAAATTTTGTGTCCAGTGGAATATAGAATAGCATTAAAATCCTCTGCCTTCCACATAGGTTAAAAGTAAAAGTGTTAACATAAAGTTTATATTTTACTTGGAACAAATATATAAATTAACCATTCTCTAAATGAGAAGATACAATTTGGCCTCCCCAGATATTGTGGTGTTTATGTTTCTGGCAAGTGTGATTTTATTGACAGAACAGAGGCATTACAGTGTGATGGACCAGAGCTGGTGCAGTGGTCTACTCAGAAAGAGACTATGTCATTTTCCTTTGAGTCTGGCTTCCTTGTTCCTTCTCCTGGGAGCATTTTTTGCCTTTGGCTTAGTTTGTAGCCACCCACTTCAAGGATGGAGTGGTCCATGGAGGTTGGTCATGAGCAGCCTGCCACCCCAACATGTTTCTAGAGAAGTTCTGTTGCCAGTTGAAGACCTGAGGTGCAGTAAACTGTGTTGCCTTCAAATTGATCCTCCTGGATCAGTTTGGAGAGAGGCTTCACTCGTTTTCTAGACCAGGTTCTTGTCAGGGAGTAGGGAGGCAGGTGCAGTGCTGGGGACCCGGGAGAGCAGTGATTCCTGGAGCTGGAGGGCTCTGACGAGGCAGGCGTGGGGGACTGCAGGCTGTGGGCACTGCAGAGGGTGGGTGTCCAGGGCCCCCTGTGGGTGTCCAGGGCCCTTTCCAGGGCATCCCTGTGCCACCTGGTGTCCCCACCCTGTTCCCACCTTGCTGGCCAGCAAGGGACACTGAGCTGGGACACCCATCCGTGCCCCTGGGTGTGAGTCCAAGTCGATTTGATCTCATTTAAAACTTCTGCTCTTCAGTAACATCTTCCAGTTTACCAACCTCCACATGAGCAGAGCTGGGCTAAAGTTCAGGAAACAACAAAAGTAGTCCAGAAGATTCTCCAAAGCCCGAAGAATGCTGACATTGTTAAGACTACATCTTTTTTTCCCTGTAAATCTATTCTCAGGATTTTTCTTGTGCTAGTCACAGTTTGAAGTACAAATTCTGCTAAGAGAATTTTAACTGACTATGCACTGAATATTCAAAAGGTATTATTATAAACATGAAATACAGAGAATGTCAAAAATCACCTTCAGGTACTTGAAATCCTTAAGTTTCAAAACTCACAAGTTACTACAAATTTTCTTTCAATTCCTTTTGTATATAGTGCTGGGTATTATTTACAATTCTGGTTTTGAAACATCAACTTCTTTTTTTTTTCTTTTCTCTTGGTGCAAAGCCAGCATTGTAGAGGGGGATGCAAGTTGGCAACAAGCCTAAATACCAGTGGGAATACATTGTCTATGATAGATTTGTGTTATTAAACACTACCTTAAAAGCTCTGTATAATGATTATTAAAATGATCTTGAAAATATCAATCAGAAAAGTAGGTAATAATTACTAGGCCTGTAACAGAACATGAACTAATTAGACTAAACTGCAGATTTTGTATCTGTGTTTGTGTAATTGATGAAAACACGTTCCAGGGACTTGCCTGGCATGAAGAAAAACTTGTTACTGTTAATAAACTCCTTGATGTAATACAAAAAGAAAGACAAAAGAAAAGGTGAACAAGACCAAGTAGTTGTTTTCATCTTGAAAACAACACCTAGCACTGATTTCTTCTAATGGCAGAACATCTTCAGATGTGTGCAGTTCTTCTGAAACATAAGATTGTTCCTGTAATGCATAATCAGGTTTAAATAAAAAGTAATTCTTGAATGTGTGAGTATGAATTATCCCCCCAAAACTGTATTTCCTGTATGGTGTTTTCCACTGTTATGTAGAACAATATGTGTAGTTCTCAAGCTAGGTTATCATTTTTGCCTCACACTTCATCAGAAATAAGATTCAGAAATAGTATTCATCAGTTTTGGTTGTAAAATTAGGACCTCAATCACATGAGTGCTTTACCTTATCCTTGGATTGTATTTGGTGACATATGCAAACAGATAAACTTGCATATGGTTAGAAATGTAGCAAGGAAGGGTTGTGTAGATTCTTCTCTGCAGTGCATGCTCTTCAAGACCAACAGAAAGAAAACACTGTAAGGCTTAAGTTTGGTTTCTGCAGGCAGTAGATATGATGCCAACTCATTATAAATAAGGAGCAGCTGTGCAGAATAAGGAGGTGTCATTTCTATATCACCCCTTTTCAGAAATGAGCAGTACTTCAAAAATGTTTAAAGACCCATTGGTAGGAGAATATCCTGGATCCTTCATTCCCTTTGGTTGTTTTGGACACATTCTTAAAAATAACACCTGGTAAATGTCCTGTGGCATCAAAACAGTGTCATGAATTCTTTGTGGCTCATTTTCTGACATCATGCTAGAAGACTCTGCCAAACGTGCAGGTGATGTGTGGATCTGTGTAAGTTGGGTTCCCTTGAGGTTACTCAGACTCTCCTGCATTTTTCTAGGCCCAGTGGGCCAAAGTCTTGGGTAACTTTTAAATGAGGGGATATAAATAACAAGCTGGCAGTTGGCAGAGTCCTTGTATAGGTTTGTTAAGGAGGAGTGTGCAATAAATAGGCAGAGCAGGGGGTCACAAACTGGATTGCTGACAATACCTGCTCAGCACCTGTATAAATCATAAAAGGTTTTGAGTTCATGGTTACCTGAATACAGCTTGTACACAGTGTACAGAGGTTCTAACTTCTGGCCTAAATAGAGTTGCAGCCTCAGATATTAAATTGTGTAAGCTCAGACCTGAAGTTACTAAAAAGTTGTGCCTAGTACCAAGAATGAAAAATTAGCATGTTGTGTAAAAATTAGTGCTCTTATTGTTTTGTGCAGGCAGATTAAACACATGATAACCAATCCATCTTTGATTTGAAAATGCCTTGGGTGTCAGATTGGCTGCAAGTAACACAGATTCTCTGTCTTTATTGTAAGAAATTGTAGGCCAGAAGTAACAAAAACACATCTGCCCCTGCTTTATAACTGAATACCTTTGTAAATGTCAGATATTAGCAGTCATAGAACAGTACATTTAAGAGTAAACTCAGAATTATTCTATCATAGTTAGAATCAGCTGGTAGTGTCAAGACTCAGGTGAAGAAACCTATGCTAGCATTTCAAACATAGTATTGTAAATGCTTCACAAAATATTAACTAGCTCTATTTTATGGGAATATGCAAAAATCATATCCCTGAACAAGTGGATGTAAACTTCATTTACCCATTTTTGTCAAGTGTTAGTTGGCTTATACCATGAAATCGAAATATTTATATCTACTATCATCTCCTTTTTCTTATCTGATAAAACTATAGAAATTCTCATTATCCATATAAATGTCTAATCCTGTATGGCTTCTAATTTAATATTTATTTTGGAATTGTCTTACAAAAATTATTCATTCAAAATTGTTCTCATTTACTTAATATTTTATGTTAAATTTGTGTGTCTATTGTTGAAGTATTTTGAGAAAAAATATGTTCTTTTATTCTTATAGTATTATCTGCATTGTCATGCACAAATTATTTACTTTCTCTTCTAATTCAACAGTCAACTGTTGAATATTGTTGAACAATCTCTGAACATTTCTTCCTATAGTTTTATGTTTCTTTATTCCCTTTCTGTCAATAAAATTTGAAATAATTTCATTGAATTACAAGATTGTAACTGAAGCCCATGATATTAGACCTATCTAGTCTCCCATAATGTGATGGGAAGAAGAAGACCTTTGGAGTTACAGTTTTGTGTACTCTGACTATAAAGAAATCAAGGCTCCTAATCAAGTGTCTCAAACAAGCATCTAGATTTATGGATGTGGTCCTGAAGAGTGAGAAAAGCTCCATCAATTTTTAATGATGTTTAATAACCCCTTGCACTCGTGTATTGCACTGTGTTGCTGTGCCAGTAACCAGTGCTGCACTCTGAGCAGAATTGCTGTGGAGCAATTTGCAGGGACACCTAACTGTGCCATTCAGGAAGCCTAGAGCTTACTTTGACCTCTAAGGTGATACATCACTAAATTTTGATGAAATACACGTTAAAATTTTGAGAAACAGTACTCAACATACAGGACTCTTCAAATTTGTTAACTTAGATTTTGGTTCCTCCTCTGTTACTTTAAAATGCTCCATAACTTTTGTTGGGATGAGTTACACTTCTGCAAACAACTCAGGCTAATTCACCATCTCTTTCATGATTTTAATGGAGCCTGCTTGAACAAGTTACCTTTTGCAACTTAATTATAAAATGACATGAATAGAGTTTCCATTAAAACTTAATACCAATTATTTCTGTCTGATTTAACCTGGAATCTTTATTGACACTGTTGTTGGTCTGTTCTTGGTATTGTTTCTTTTGGTGCTGGTATTACAGTGTCAATAATTTGCTCAGTACTGGTCAGGGCAAGTTTCTAAAATGAAGGCATACATACTACTTATGACACCTACTTTCCTATTAAGCCCACAGCAGCTCCAGCTAAGGAAAATAAATGATGCCAGCTGAACAACAAGTCCTTAAAGATTTAATATCTGGTGAATACAAAAAGAGATACAGAGCAGCATTCAATACTGTAAAAACAGTGCAAGAAACAATAATTTCACCTGTATACCTTTTTTTTTGTGGTCTACTTGTATTTGTATACAACTCCCTTGGGAGGCAAGCAAAAGTTATTGCAGTTTTAGGATGCCAGAATATTCCAGATGAATACAAAAATTGAAATATTAAAACCCAAATGTAAGCACTTGAAGAAATATTTTACACCTCAGGGGTGCTCAAAATTTTTAGCAAAACCACATGGACTTCTGATGAGTTTGGGGAAAATACGCATTATGCATTTATGCACCTCTCCAGATATTCTGCTTTGAAACCCAAGGGTTTCAAAAACAACTTTTAATTAAAACCCTGCCATTTGAGAAAAAGGTTTTAATGTTTGATAAATAGTGGAACATTTTTAGCATCTGGCTGGTGTTTTGATTTTGTTCTTTATTTCATACTGTTCCTTGCTTTCACTTGCTTTAGACATACCTGGCATCTAAATTTTAATTATATCTGTTCATTTTACCTGTCTCTTTAAACACCTTTCAATCAACATATACTTCCTCTACTTCCTCTGGAAGAATATTTTGTTCAGATTCTTTTTAATCAATTTCACTGCCAAATCCTGTTTGTCTTACTCATGCAAGTATGCCTGCAGAAATCAATTGGGCTACTTGTATGAGAAAAGCAAGCAGTTCTTGCCTTTATTTGGTAAAGCAACAGACTTGAACAAAAGCAGTACTGTACCTGCTATGGGCAGCCAGAAACAATGACGAGCTCCTTGATAAGATTAGATGTAATTTTAAATGCAACTAGGACAAAGAATCCCTCCCACCAACCCCAACTCATAACTCTCTACAGTAATTCCACTGCAGCAAAGCAGTTGAAGAATTACTGACAAGAGCCAGACTGCCCAGTAAGCACCACCTAACAGACAGAGAAACATGATCTGCATTATTTTTAAGCTTGGCAGACATTTTGTGCTTCTTTCAAAAAAGGAAAAAGAAAAAAAAAAAATTTAAACCAGGCACACATAAACCTTATACATTCCTGGTTTAAATGTTACAGGAGGTCCTTGCAATTCTTGCAATTTAAATATCCTTATAAACACACACTGGACATGTACTGAAATACCAGCTACTTGTGGCTGATTGTTTCAGAATAAACAAATGTTCTGCATTGTCATCATGCATGAACAGACTGGTTTAACTTTAAAACAAAAAGGTTCTCCCCAGTCCCAAGTTAATTGCTGAACTTTTATTCACAAAATTTATGCCAGCAAAGCTGAAAGCTTAATTTGCAGCTACAAAAGGGGTGCAGGACTACATGCAACATAGAATTGAAGCTGAATTCCTATTTGGTTCACGAAATAATGTATTTGGTTTTTGAAATGATATATTTGATTAATTTTGTCTTTAACAACCAAGAGAAACCTCCTGTGTTTATAATGTTATATATTAACTATTCACAGTCCTGGGATAAGAAGTATGCAAATTCTGCAAATTCACACACAGTGAGGTTCAGATATGATTTGCTTTTCAGGATAAATTTTTTTGGGGGGGTTGGGTGGGTTTTTTTTTTTATTGTGGGTTTTTTTTTTCTCTTTACCTTTGTCTATTTGAATATACATGGGTCTAATATATTCAGTTTGTAATCTTAAAGCTAATAGTGTGTATTTAGATATTCAGCAGCTTGATGCAGTGGCCATTGAATAATATCTACAGGCTTTGGATCAAACCCATATGGAGAATGAGAGAGCTAGGTTAGGGAATTAAAACAGCATGAGCAGTGTTTCTGAGTGTGTGGCAAAGGTGATGTAGCAGAGGAGGTTCGGGTGTTACATGAAGTGTCACACATCTTGTTCTGGCACACAGTTTTTTTTAATGAGAAAACAGAACATTTTTGTCGTGTTAGCTAAACAATATGGAGAAGTGTTGTCTGCAGCTAGCCTGGGACAAGGACTCTGGCAGGGTCCTTCAGGGGGTAAAAGGTGAGACTGAGAGTGAACAGTCTTGGCTGTCTCAGCTGCAGTGAGCTGCTGCCCCAGGGGTGGAAGGCACCATTCTCCATCCTCCACCACCTTTCTGAGGACAGGTGTGCTGCAAGGCCACAGTGGTGGTGGCTTGTTTCACTCACTGAAAGCAGGAGCTGCTCTATCACTGTGCTAATGGAAGTGGCTTTACTTTTGCAGTTTTTCAGCATTTCTTAACAATTTTCAGGCCTTGGCTTTATCTGGAAGTATGTTATCCTTGACCAAGAAGGCTTTTGTCCTTGGCTGTCACATACTTTGTCCTAGACTTTGTGGTCTGTGCTGTTCTCAGAAGCACAAGAGCACTTGCTATCTAGATGGTCTTGGCACACATCTGTGACACATTTAACTCAGGCACAAATGCATGATGTGCCTGTTCTCAGTTCACCTGGACCTCACTTCCCTACCTGAACACTGGAGATAGGACAGTCCTGCCCTATCTCAACGAGGTAGTGGGAGGATAAAAAACATTTGTGATTGCTAAGTGCTGAGATAGAGTCATGACAAAGGCCAGCAAGTGCTTTGACAGACAGCAAACCTCATTGAAGGCAGATATGGCTCCATTTCAGTTGTAACTAACTTAGTTGCCTTTCCTCTTGTGAAATTTAAGAAATTCACATAATTTTACAACATGGAAAAGCAAATATGTTAGAAGTAAGATCAATAAAAACTAGTAACTAATATTGATTTAGTTTAATATAGCTTTTAAAGTAATTAATACAATGCAATATTCTTATCCTCTACAAAAACAAAACAAAAAAAAAACAAACTGAGCAACAAAGATATTGAGTGTTATGAATGAATCAGAGAATTGACTGCTAATGGGGCTGCAACATATTGATGAGACTGAAATATAGTCCAGAACACATGTTTTTCTTTTTTAAGAAAGCATATCAATACCAGTGGATCATGACGAGAGAGTTTTAATGACATAGGAGTTTGAGGTTCCCATATTCTAAACACATCCAAATTATTTTCTGTGGGTTTTTTTTTCATAACATGAATAAGATTTTGATGCATAAAGCATAATCTAAAATCTGAAATTTTAGTATGAAAAATCTTAAAGCATGATTTTATTGGTTTATGTTTCTTGGCTTGCAAGATTTACTATTAGAATGCAACAGAAATTAAGTTTTATAAATATGGAATACTTGTCTTTTCTACCTTTGTTCTAACACAAGCAAGCCAGCCTTCCAGGTTCTGCGTTGTTCATTCTGGAGGCACCTGCATTTTGTCTTTACTGTCCGTGGAACAGACTATTCAAAAAATATGTCTGTCCACTGCTGTAAACTTGTGAGAACTTTGTGTGATAGGACAGAGCCAAAATGGCTAGATTGCCTTCAGGAGTTGTGTTTATGGTCACAGAGATCTAGATCCTGCAGAGCAGCAAGCTGCTTCATTTCAGGCTAGGGGAAAAGCAAGAAACTACCTATAAATAAGATCCTTCAGGTAATCCTGCAGTGCCTCCTATAAGGTGAAAAGACAGTATGCTCTGAATGACCAAACAGCACAAATGGGGGGGTATAGGTGTGGCCTATCTCAGTGCCATCAATTTATGTTCAGTTTAACTGAATTTATACAAATATTGAAGATTTTTCATGGCTTTGAATGCCCGATATCTGATATTAAGTAGTGAGCTGTTTTCAGAAGTGGGGTGCTCAGCACATCCCAACAGCCAGCACATGCCATTTTGTGGTATCAGAGCCCAACAGCACCTAAGACCATGAGTCACTCTGAAAGCACGAGCTTGGATCCCTCTTCCCCTGGAGATAGTCAAACCCTTCTTTGTGATAAATCTATATTTTGCACACAGGCAATCTATACTGCCGTGGTTACTAAGAGTTAAAACAGGGAACAAAACCTAGAGTGCCGATGGCTTAAAAGTCTCACATTTCTGAGACATGCCTCATCCCCCCATATCATTCTCCTACAGGGTTATCAGAGCAACTTTCTGCATTCAAAAGAGCTGTGGTTCACAGCTCAGCTAAAGTGACCACAGCACAGTGTGAAGTGACATGTCACTCCCTTGCTTGTTTTTTCTCTTTTCCCTTTAAGCCTCCCTGGACCGATTTGAGTTGCCTGTCATCAGCCGAGATCTTGGCTCTGCCAGGCACAGCTTCCCAGGACGTGTCAGTGAAGGGGATGCTCCAGCAGCTCCTGGACCCATTGGCCACGGGGGTGTGAAGCAGATGCTGAGAGCCCCAGCAGCAGTGTCACCGCAGGGATCAGCTGGGGAGCGGCACCGGCGCGCCGGGAGTGGGTCCGGGTGCTGAAAGGGTGCACTTCAACCTTTCAGTTTGTACACAAGTTTCCCTGTAACAGCATTATCTGGCAATTGGCATGCTTAGGCCTAATTCTCAATCCACAAGTAGGAGGCAGGTCATTGAGGATATCCTCACTATTAGAGTTATTCAGTTTGCATAAAGGCTCTACTTAGCACTTGAGGAAGAAGTGCTGATTTCCAGAGTGTTGATTTGATTCCCAATCACCGCTGTGTTCACAGCAAGGCTGCGTGGCACTGGCAGCCAAAAGTTCGCTGATGATCAGAAAAGGCAAGGTACCTACAGAAATGTCCAGGACTATGTGTAAAATCCCCAAACTTCTATAAATAGGGATGTGATACCTGCCTTGCAGTTGAAGATTCTGTCCAGAGTGACAAAAATGTTTTGTAATCATCATTGAAGTCAGCAGTTGTAAATGTGAGGGACAAAAGTGCAAATATAGATACAAATTAGAATAAACTTCAAGAATGGAATGTATCAGATAAAGTTTTCCATATGTATAAAGATGTGTTTGAAATCATAGATGTTCCTTGCACTTCTAAGGTCCTAATACAGTTGTTTTTAAGAGAGTAGTAGTTGCTTAAGTGGATCAAGAAAATCATTAAAGATCTAAAAAAGACAGTAATGGGGCTGAGGCTGAAAGCATACAAGCCCAAGATTTATTTTGCCTGCCTCCTCTTTCATCCTAATTTACATGTCAGTTAGTCTGTGTGTGCAAACTTCTGAAAAATACTGTTGTGCTTTCACTTTTTTTGCCACAAATATGTTTTCATTTTAAAAGGAATTGATACGGGATTAAAAGAAACACTTGACTTTTGTTTTTTAATGGATTTATGATTTTAAAGCTTTCTCAAAGAATAGAAGATGCTATTCCACCTGGGAAAATTCACTGTTACAGAGTACTGTAGAAGTTTTACTCAGGAAGACCATGTCTTAAAAACAGAGAGGGATCTGCTTTTACAATATTAATATTGGCAAAAAAGGGACCAAAACAAAACTCAGTAGTAGAGAGCATTTTTTTTATCCAAGATCTGTATGTTGTGCCTGATATCTGTCATAGTAATTGAAAAAGTTGTACCCCACACTAAGCTTCAGTGCTTATCAGTTGTAAAGCAGTTCAGGACTGTTCCACGTTCACCCCAGGCTTATTGCTAATGGCTAATAGGCAGCTAATATTAACACTGGATTTTTACCTGCAGGAGTGTCTAACTGCTATGGGGATAAGCCCTGCCATCCTTAAAAGGATACTTTTTGCCTATCTAAAAATAGATGTGGTATTGCTCCCCCACATTTGTGAATTCCTGCTGTTGAATGAAGTGACTGACATTCAAGAAACAGCATGCCCACTTTTCTGTACATTATTAGGCTATTATAAACAGATTAATGGGAATTCTTGAATTACTGGTGTACACAGAAGTCTCTATGTTCAAAAAGAGATCAGTGCTGGAAGTCCTGTATAATTTTTGTTTTTTATTTCATGTTTGTTTCTTTACTCAGAAGATGAGCAACTTCAGCATAGGCAAAAAAACACCAAACCAACCTCATCAAGTTCTAACACAGAAGGATTTTCAAATCAAAACAGCTGTTATTTATCCTCATTTTTGTAAGTAATAGGTATTACATTAACTTCTTCAATACAGGTGTGGAAATCTTAATCCAGTTCATTCATTCAAGAACAAGAATTCCACCTTAAATTTTTTTAGAGAATGTTCTGAACAACCAACCGCATGTAAGCAAAGGAGGGACTGCATTATTGCTATTGAATTCTGTAGCCTGAAGCAGAGAATGTACAAGTTGGTACTAATAACAGATGACGGTTTTTAGTCTTTCTGAGATGTTCTTCCATTTTCCAACCATTTAGGAAGCCCCCAGTAAGAAGGAATTTAGAACAGAGATATACCAGGAGCACTGCAATGCACTGCTTCCAATTGTAACATTTCTAATACAGAAAAAAAATCAGGAAAACTTTTTAATTTTGAACTTTTCTGCTTTTGATAAAGTAAATTCTTCCATTAAAAACACTAAAAATCAATATCTGTTTTTGATTCTTCACAATTGCAGAGGACCCCTAACCATGTAATCAGGAATAGTATTTATCTCAGAGAAGCTGTAAACCTGCTGCCTCATAAACATGATTAGCCCTGAAAATTTGTCTTTCTTCTCTCTATTATTATTTGAATTTATTTTCAGATGTAAATATCTGCTGGCTATTGCAGACATCAGGCTGTTGATGTATTTTGGATTTTTATTAGCAGTAAGGAAAATAAAAAAGTTTTGACCTTATCCACAGGTATTCATTATTAAATGAAAAACTGCAAAGACTGCACAGCTGTTTTGTTACTCTTCTTTAATAATCCACCTTTAATAATAACCACCTGGTTAGCTAAATAACTACATTTAAATGTAAACATAGATCAGACTCAGCCTAACAGCACAATTGATTTGCTATTAGGATGGTTTAAAAGAAATTGATGAGCTTTAAATAAAGTCATAAAGCATTAATATAGTACAAAATCTTCTTTAGAAATGTATTTTTTTAATAGGATGACACTGTTTCCAGCTGATGTCAATCAAAAATTTGGCACTGACATCTCCCCTCCACTTACCAGCAAGAAACTTGCCCATGTTTTTAGGGATGAGAGGGATAAAGGAGATGGAGCCCCACTCTTAGGCTTTTGACCACAACCACAGCAACAATAGCAACAAGAGCAACAATATTTGGTAAACTGAAAGGCAAGAATGAATTCAGTGTTTGAGAAATGGCACTTAGAAAAAACCAAAAGGTGTCTGAGGAATTCTTAGCATGCAATGTTTGATGTTCACTTTGGAGTTTATTCTGTAATTCTTCAGATGAAGTTCAAATGTTTCTTTTTGGGTTTTTGGAGAGGATGGTAAGTTTCTATTTTTTTCTGGTTTTTTGTCCTCAAGGAGACTAAAAATTATCCTTATCTGATCTTGAAATACAGAAAATTTAACTGCCAGGAGCTTTTGAAGAGAAACCTGTTTTAGGTTCTACATTTAGCTAAAAAGTCATGGTAGTTGTTGATGAAACACTAAAAAATGCAAATATTTCAGATTATTTTTATTCTGTAAGGACCTGGTGAAATCTTGTTTGCACTAATAGGAAGTCCCCAAGTCTTAGATCTTACTAAGCAGACATTTTCTTTTCTGTGTTTACAGTAATAATCTGCACAGTTTGACAATTTTATAGCCAATTTATCTGCATGAAAACATGGCCTAGAGGTTTGTAACTGCCACAATAGGCAAAGGTTCTTCTTTTTCTGAAGCCAATTCAAAATCATAGTTAAATCAACCATTTTCATAAATTAACTGCTTTATATTAGATTTGTCCCTTGAATTCCAGCCAACCTGTTGATACACCATAACAATTAATTACTTCCACTAGTACGTACTTTGACATATAGAAATTAATGGAAATGTATAGTTATGGAAATGTATATAACATCTGAAGTTTTTCACAGTGGTGAGGGACTTGAAGGTGATCTAGGATTGAAATTTTCCTGGCACACAGGCCTATGAATAGTCCACAAGACAAATTATAGTAAAAATTATCTGGTTCCTGACTTCAGTGTTGTTGTTGATGTGTTTCTAATGCTTGAGAATAATATACAAAATCCAACAGAAACTCTTTTCTTGGAAAGCAATTCTTGTTTCTCCAGGCTGTCATCCTTTGTAAAGCCTTTAATAGTAGTTGACATCATGTGCCATTATGTGTCAGATTGGTTAGCAAAACCTTTTGATACGTAGAATTATTTGTCAAGTAGCAGATTCCCCATACTCCTTTCCACCTTTAAACTGTTATATCCTTCTCTGGTCAAAAATATCTGAAAACGCTGCTTCAGCTTGAATCTTGTCATATGAAATTGGCATTTTCCTCTTTGCATTTTTTTATGAAGCAATTTATTTTTAAATACTTGTCATGTTCAGCTTGTTACTGCTGCTCTACTTCACCAGGAAAAAAAAATCACTACATGCTTCTAATTCATAGAGAAATATGGTGACTTGCTTTGGGATTTTAAGAGGAAATCAATTACAAGATTTGGTTTGTGTTAAAAATATAGATATTTAAATTTTTTTTCTGTGAAAATGAACTGTCAGCCATGACACATTTTTAATTCTTTGCTGTTTTATTTTTACAGTGATAATAAAATAAAACCCTTTTGAATAGCAACTGCATTAAAGTGACAAAGTGTAGTGCAGAGCACAAAGTTCAGCCTTCCATGCTCCAGTTACAGAGTTAGGTAATATGTAAAAGATTAATTTCTAAATGCAAATAGTTCATATTCTTTCAGTTAAAATAGATCATGTAAGCAATTCAGTCCTATGGCCTTATCCTGAGTACCAGAAGATGGACTTGATTTTCCCTGTTTGGATACTCCCTGTGATTCTGTCACTGTGAGGTTATTGCATGAGTGGTATCAGGCAGAGTTAACAGGGAAGAGAAGAAGAGCCTGAGAAACTGATGTTTTGCTGCATTGTGTCTTAACTTTGTAAAGTGACAGCTGTACAGACGTCCTGCCCAAAGAGAAACCAAGCAGTGAGACTCTGTATTTTCCTTGATTTCCAGATTTGAACACAAAAATACCATGTATAATTCTAAAATTCTAATCTATGTTGCTGCTTACATATATTTTATCAACTATGTGTGCTTTTTTAATGGTTGTCTCCTGACTGGAACACCAGGCAGTAATTTTGTCAAGCTGTATGAAAAATTTTGTGGCTTTTTTTTTATTTCAAGAGTGTATCACAGCAGTCATTTTTGTCCTGGGTTTTCTTCATCTTCTACTGCCTTGGGATTATTTATTTGGAGCATACTAGCAAAATGAAGAACAATGAAGATTTTTAGTTTAGAATTAGATGATAACATGTAAATAGCAAATTAGGAACACAAAAGTAAATATCTTTCTGTATTTCAAGCAAGCAAAAAACCCAAGGCTTATTCATCAAGATATAGTATATAGAGAAAAGAAAAAAGCTTTGTTAACAATAATACAAATAAATACATATCTGTGAAAACTCCATTAATCTGAAAGGACTTCCATCTTCTAAGTGAGAAAAAGCTGACTAAAATGAATATTTTCTTTTTTTCTGTACCATTTCTATTGTTCTCCACAATGACAAGAGTAATTTCAATGACTTAAGAGACTGGCTGATAAAGGGTTACTAAATCAGAGGAGCTCAGAGACAGATTAGGGTTTCCCAGCGGCACATATCTCTAGCAGCAAGTGTGGAAGCCAACTCGGAAGAAACACGTTTGAAGTGGCAGAACTAATCATGCAGAAGCAATTTGCGATTTTCTCTCTCAGCCCAGATAAAGCAGAGCATTATGACATTGGCTGCATGGAACAAGGTCAATTTACTGTGAAAAGGCAGCTATAGTCTCCAACTTCAAATAAACTTTCATCCTGGATGATGAAAAAGAGGATTTACCCTATTGCTTATGCCATAGAACAGAGAAAACCAAATGAACAATTCAATTAGGACGTGCTAGTTTGCATATTTTTTTCCCACCACTGACTCTCTCTCACTGTTTTAGTCACTCATAATGTAATTATATCTCAAGGTATTTCTCTTGACATAACAAAAAGGGAGCTGCTCAACTGCTGATAGACTTGACCTCAACTGAAGCTGTGGGCTTCTCTGAAAGTAAAAGGATTAAAGTGCAAAATTTCACATGATTACTTCAAACGAGGTTGGGTTTCTTCTTCATGTTTCAGATTTTTAAAATATCACCGGAAGTAGCCAAGACATAATGTGAAACACTTATTGTATATACTCTTTTAATTGTCATATTTCTCCATTGTGACCTGAAATTTCCATATGCTAAGGTAAACCCTCTGCTTGAGTGATGCTGCACATTGAAGTCTTAAAGGTACATCACTTGGACAAGTTTTGATTCTTTCTCTGTGCCCTCCTTGCTTTCAGCCACTGACAAATATCCTTCAACAGGAATAAGGATTCAACATGCTTCCTGTAATGTATCTGCTGAAGTCCACTTCCTAGGATATTGAAAAGTAACACCAAAATTTTAGTAATTTTCCATTTTCCTTACCAATGGTTAACCCATGGGTGTAGCTGGTTCCTCTTATCTTCTTAGCCCACAAATAAATTTTTTAGACAGTCGCGTTCTTCCAGTTCCTCTGTGTTGCAGTGTTGTATCATACATAGCTTATTTCCATCATATAGAAAGTAGATCCTCACCCTAAAAAAATATAACCTTACCTATCCTACCTATTTCATCAGCGAGACTGTCTAGTTATGTTAAATAATTTTGGGAATGGTTATATTCTGAGATTGGTCAAAAAAGTACTTTATTTCATGTATGACGCAGCACAAATTATCCTTTATGCAATGGAAAAAAACGCAGGCAAGCCCTCACCTACCTGCAGCTGGCAGATAGACAAAGCAGATCATTCTTGGGAAAAATTAAACTGGGCTTCATTTTAATTAGTTGTTCAGGAATTCAGCCAGCTGTGATGTACATATTTTTCTGCATTTATGCTTATTAGTTGAATCTGAAAGCCCTCCTCTTTCCTCCCTTGCCCTTCTGTAGTAGTTCATATTTATATTGATGGCAATAATCAGGATATAGAGCATTTTATATGTATTCTGAAATCATAGTTGGAAGGTAAATGAAGATATGATTGAATGCCATAGCTGCTAGAGTTCATGTTAAAAAATGCACAACCAGTCGAAGGGCAGAGAGGCTCAGTGAATTAATGCATTAGTCTATTAGTCTTGCTGTGCCAGTCTAGGACTCCAGATTGAGTTCTGGTGAGCAATGAACCTCTATAGGGCTGACATTTGCTCCTGGAAAGGAGTAGGAAGCAGTTCATTAACCTTCCCATTGGTATAAAATCAGCTACTGAGTTCAGGAGCTGCTGGTCAGCTGAATTCAGCAGGATATGTGTGTGGACAGGTCTGTCCTTTCACTACTGCTACAGTTTCAACGAGCAGTGCTGTTAATATAGTTGGTACTTTTAGTTTCATCTTCTCCAACAGTACTTGACAAGAGAAAAAAGTGAAACATTTCCCCCAGTTCAAATAATTTTGAATCAAAAGACAAACACTACCACCCCCCCAGCACCAGCACCCCTTGCCTTATTTACAGTATTTTTGTACAAACTAACAGAAATTTCAGTTTTCAGTGTTCAGATTTCCAGCAGGTGTCAGATAATTCCAGAATAATCTTTTCTAATTTAACAGCCCTGGACAAAATGGGTGTAAGGCATAAAGACACTTATCTGAGAGAAAAGGTAAAGCTCCTGTGGAATAAGTCTCCAGCCTTGATCCCAACACTGAAGTGGAGGAACCTTACAATAGATTCCTTTGGATTTTGCACAGGGAAGAACCAAATAAATTTTTTGGCCACTGCTGCTTCATCTGAAAAGCTGACAAATTCACATGACTTGCCAAAAGTGTCTTGCCAAGAGACTCTTGGCAAGGACTGGGAAGTGAAGTGGGAACATGCTATAAAGGGCTTCCACCCACATTTCATGCTCACCCTGCAGAGACTCATGGGGACAGCAGCTTCACACACAAAGAACAGAAGAATATTAGGTCCTGGCTGAAAATTTGGCAGGCTATTAGGATTTCTAGGGATGCTGAGGAAATTTCGACTCACCCCTTAAAAGGTGATATGAAAAATCAAATCTGCATGAAATGTACCTAGCTTTTCAGAAGTAATAAAAGAATTGCAGTTGTTTAAAAAAAAAAAAAAAAAGGCAACATCATAGACATGCCCTGGCTTAAGGGGGATTTAAAGCTGGGATTTCTTCAGGACTAAGCTTCTCTTTTGACTGCTTTCAAGCATTTCAAATTAACATAAAACACATAAATGTTCTCTTCCAGGGGCTTACTGCAGAGCTTTTACAGCTGTATAGAAATGGGAGGCTACTTTAGATGTGTTGCAGGTTTCTTCAGTTGTTTTACCAAGTGCTCTCTTTATGTTGTGCTCAGAGAGTGCTTTGCCCAGAGCACACTGAAGGATTCAGTAGAGATGAGCACACCTTTTCATGACCTGGAATTACTTATTTTTTCACTTGTTCATTATTTGGAACTGAAGAACTCCTGCTTGAAAACTGAGGAACTGCTAGGCAGGTACGACTTTTCACCTTAGGGTACTGACTGTTGGCTCACATCCATTTCTTAACCATAAAGTATTGCTTTGTTCCATTTCTGGAAATGCAACAAGATATGTCGAGGGTTCCTTTTGAAATGGAAAATTTGTGACAGATTTCTTATACATCCGAACTGTCAAGAGCAACTTGTTTGTCCCAGAAACTCCTGCACTCTGTGGAAGCCATATTAGGTTTCTGATAAGTATGTTTGGTGCATTCCAAATGTCACTGTTCTTGTTGCAAAACAGATACCACATGATAAATGGGCAGACATAGATGGATTCATGTATTTTAGGTGCAAAAGGAGACTAATGCAGAGTTCTAAAATCAAAATGCATATGAAGAGATCAGCATCATTAGCTTAGCTTATAATTTTAACTGATCACTGAGGTCATTGGGAATGAATAAGAATAAGAATGCAGACTTATATATAAAAGAAACTTATTGCCAAGTTCTTTTTTATACATCTGCAAGAGAAAATGACAAGCTTTGGAACATATAATGAGATTTTGTTTTACAGATTTCCTTGCAAACTGGTGTCATTGACTTTATACATTCAGGCAAAATATTTCTCACTTGTCCAAAACACATCAAGCTAAATCCTTTGGTTTTTACTCAGTGCTCAAGTTATAATATGCCTTTTCTTAGTACTATTGTTTGAAGAACCTGAAAATAATGTAGGAGCTCATCTTGCTATTCTGCAAACTCACTCTTTGTTTTTTGAGTGAGGGTTACAAAGGACAGATTGTACAAGAAAGCTAAAAACTTTTAAAAATTTTTATTTTCTTTTATATTCTCAAAAATGTAGGAATTTTCATTGAAGTCAAAGACTGGAACATGAAAGAAATCATACAAATTATGTAAGCAAATTAATCTTTTTGTTCACAGCAGTTTTGCACAGGATTCTAAATTTAATATTCATGTGAAGACATTCAGAGAACTGCAGTACACTATTTGACAATCTGTGTCTCAAAAGAGCTACTCCCTAATTTATTAGAATTCATTTTCTGAATCCAATATATACTAGGTCTGTATAAAACCCTGTATTGTCTTAGTGGAAGATTTTTTTTCATTTTCATATAATTTCTTACACTGTCATACTGATTTAAACCTGATGTCTCCTAATTTTGACTATGTCCTCGAGTTTAGGTTGATTTTGTCTGTGGATCAGTATTAGAGGGACAAATTGTTACAGTTCCAGGTAATTTTCACCCTTTGATGATTCTGTAACATAATCAGCAGAAAGGAATGTGGACCTGCATCTCAGTACCATAGCTTGTCTATATGACACTTTTCTGCAAACCCAGTGTCATCAGCTGCTCTCAATTCCTCCCAAGCCAATGCAAGCAAAGAGTAAAGCAGGAAATTGTGAAGTTGTAGCATCTTCCACTTGGGTTCAGCAAGGCTCCTTTATGAAAATCCAAGTAAGTCTTTATTCCATTTTGACTTACAGGTGCACTCATTGGACAGTCAACCACTTGTGCTGCTTTGGTTTGTCACTGACAAGTGTGACTGGTGGATGAAATCTTAACTCTCTGTCCAAGTCCTCGGGTGCAAAGGTAGCTGTTTAGGTCACACGTGGCTATTGCCAATTACAAAGTTTTGATGATCCAGATATCAGTAATTCAGAAAGAATTCACTCACCTGCCGTGTTGCCAAGTGAGGGCAGACATCTGGGGAAGACACCCCAGGGGAAGCCACTCCAAGGAAGCCAGCTTTGTGGTCTCAGTATAAAGAGAATATTTAGGCTATTTCCATGTGCGTGGATACATGCCTACCCAAAGAAAAAACTCAATTAATCTAAGGTTAAGTGTGCAGTTTGATGGAATAAAACTGAATATTTATCATATTGCTGAATATTCACATGCCTAAAAAACACCACCAGTTTCGGTGCATGGTTTTTATTTGCAGTTTGTGTGCAGCCTTTATCAAGTGAGTTTGAATGCTTGCATTGTTTGTTTACTTCTTTTTATGTTTTACTTTACTTACCTATATTAAAACATTACATGTGAACACACTTTTATTTCCAGGACAAAAATCTCTTCAGGGTCAATCAGACTCCAAAGCTTTCCTTTGAGACTGCTTTGGATATTAGACTAGGAAATGGGTGCAGAAGTGCTGATAACCATCTTGCTTTAGTGTCTTTAGCAGTATTCCCAGTCAACTTTATAATGGCCTGTGAATAATCCTAGTAATTGGAGGGGGATGTGTGTGCATTGGTCGTAATAAAACAATATAGACATACTCCAATTTAAACAACTTACTATCCTTTATTGTTTTGTTTTCCTGGACTGTGTAAATCTAATCTGAATACTCAAGGTTTAGGATTTACCACAAAAGAAATCTGAAATACAGCATCAGTTGACACAGGAATCAAAACTCTTCAGGGCTCACAAAGAAGAGTTTGTAATTGCTGCCTGCTGCTAATCCTATCAGCTCATATTAGTGAAACATGCTATAGTGCTGCAGGGAAGTTGTCAAGATCTGGTTGCAGGGCTCAGCCTTTAGGAGAGGATTCAGACTAAGCTTAGGCTGTACATAGCCACCCATGAGTCTAAGTACATCTATTCTCCTGAGTGACAGACCTCTGAGGGGGAACAATGTGCATGGAAAAGAACATGCCTCTTTCACTGCATTACTATTGTTACTTTGGTTTAACTTCTTAACCTCCTCCCTATTAAAGTTTCATTCAGTCATAAAAAAGATACCCATAGTTCTTTTTCAAATCTCTATTCTCAAAAAATGCATGAAATACTACTTCATTCCAGGAGATAAGTTTAAAAAAAAATCATTATTTTATTTTTTTCTTTGCTTTTATTCTCTCTGACTTTACTATATTAGGTCATTTTTTTTAAAGCTTCATTTAGGCTTGTTCTGAAAGAAAGTGACGGATGGAAATAAATTTGTCTTCTAACTTCTAATCACACTAAAAAATATGTTAATTAGATTTTTCTAACACTTCCAGCAGTTCTAAATCATAGCACTTTGCATATGTAACAAAGAAGAGTGCTTATTCTTTCAGTTACTTTGTGATTTGCAAATTCTCTTTATTACCTTTTTTCTGTAGGGATCTAATAATGAAAATACTTGTTTATCTGCATGCTGAACCAGACATAGTCTTAACTTGAAGCATGAAAGTATTGTCTCAGTAGAATTAATCCATCTTTAAAATCTCTAATATTTACTATCAGGGCATACGTGAAAAGTTCATAAATTGGCTAAACAGCACATTTCTCTGCTTGTAGGCATGGTCAGGAGAGGAACAAGCTCTCATCTGAGCTAAAAGCCACAATTTTATTTCTGTGGTTCATGTCTTAAGAGATATTCTTAAATATGTTAAAAAATGTGATTCTTTTCTTTGTTTAAACCTTGTAGTCCTTACAGAATTCAGTGGATAGGATTCCCTTCTAATTTTTTTAATCCTTGCAGCTTTTCACATTGCCATGAGAAGATATTAAATGACACTAAGTCCAGGACAAAATATTTGGGGCAATGTAAATATGTGAGATTAACATTTTATTTCTTTTTATTTCTCTCTCTGATTGTGCTTTCATGAAGTCAAATTGTTTCTGTGTTGTCACAAAGAAATGGGAAATGGTTCGGTCTCACAATGAATTGCTCTTCTAAATTTGGGTTGAGGGGTTCTAGCACAGCCCACATAAACTGCACAGGAGGAGTCCTCAGAGGGCTTGTGCATGTAGGATTTTGGAAGCAGATTATAAACCACATCTCGAACTCATTAATTTTTTTTTCATTCTCAAAGAAAAATGCCTTTTTTTTTTTTTTCTTTGTTTCTCCTAAATTATGTAGTCGCACTTTGAATGATATGAAACCAGTTGCAGGGCTTCACAGAAATAAGTAGCTCACTTTGAAAATAAAAAACTATACACTATTGGCAATATACAAGGTTATAATTTTAAAAAGAAAACCACTACACTAGAAAAGTTTTATTTCATAATTTATATTTTTTTTCTTCAGTGAAGTGACAGAGTTTTTGTTATGTGTTTATAACCCTTAGACTGAGTTTTGGCATTTTTAATTGAATTGCATAAGCATGAAAATTGCATTTCTGAACACTAGCTAGAGCCAGGGTGAGTGCTGGCAAAGATTAACCAAGCTTCTTAAAACACTTCCACAGTACCTTGGCCATGACCTTCGACACCCAAGTAAATGCAGAGGTGCGCCTATCCAGAGTTGAAACTGGAGACAGTGACAAATTATAAGATGTGGTTTGCAACAAGCCTTACTTATGGCCTATTTAAAAACTAGAATTTAGATTTTTAAGGCCTTAACTACAGTTATTTTGTCGTCTTTCTTTTCAGACTGATGCAGAATGCAGTGTAGATTTGATTTAATTTACTTTTACAGCTACTGAAAAACACATGACTGTAATACAAAAAGGATCTAGAAGCTTTTCTCCAAAATGTTTTTCAAGCCATAGATAGTAAAAAAATCAAATTTGCAGGAGATTATGTGTGTACTTAAATTTGGGTATGCACACAGTACCACTGCAAACAATGGCCCTAATCACATGCTTGAAAGTAAGCATGTGCAGAAATCTTTACAGGGTCATGACCTAGTTCTCTATTGCTCCAGTTCACAGGAGGCCAACCTCCTTGACCTTGGGAGCCAAAATCCTCTTGTCATTGAGAGCTCTAAGATGCATAGCTCAGCCCTTGGAAAGCTGGTGTGTACATGCCCCCACCAAGCCCCTTTGATGGCTGCTAGCATGGGCTGAACAAACTCTGGGTGTCTGAGAGTGAAAATGTCTCCCACTAGCCTGCACACCAGTGCAGTGTGAATATTGTCATGCTCAAGGCAGTAGGTCTCAAACAGTGCATTCTTTGCCAGTTCAAACCATACCCACATGAATCTAATATTCATAATAACACCTACATGCTAGTCAGTCTTGAAAGCAGTCAGGAGTTTGGCTAATTATCTGGTCTAGATGAAGTCAAGCAGCTGATTAACCTGATACTCCACAAAGTGCCTCTGGCCCATATTTGGAATGGATCCTGCTTTTATTACTGTATCACCTGAGTAATTCTCTCACCAAGGGAACAAGGGATTTTTAGTTTAAAAAATAATCAGACCCTTATGGCTTAAATAGGCCTGCTAAAGGCAAGCTAACAATCCATTTTCCTAAAATAACTATCATTTACTTGCTTTCTATTTTTGTACTAAACTATTTTATTTGATGGAAGCCTAGAATAAGGATTTCAATTCATTCAGATCCCATGAACTGGCTGTTTGGATATTTGGAAGTTATTTTGAATTGTTGTACTCAAAGGCATCCAGCAATTGGGAAAAGACCAGGGCAGCCCTCCCACCCCATTTGAATAGCATGACTTCAGCACTGGAAAATAAAATAAGTTTTACTTGTATTGAATGTATGAGAATGTGCTGGAGTTACACATTTACATTATGAGTGGTTTTGCTCATCAAGAAACTAAATCTACTTGCCAAACTAGAACAGGTATGTGAATGTAAACTCTCCAATTGTAATGATGTAAAAAACATCAAATAAGGGATAGCTATTTTAGTCATTTTTCTTAATTAGCTTGACTTCCACAAAAAATAGGTTAGTGGATAATAAACAGAATCACACACACAAATAAAAAAAAAAAAAAGTTGTAATTATATTCATGTAAACATCCACACTTTACGTAAGTTTTGGAAAAAAAATACAAGATTTGACCATAAGTGCCATGCAAATGTGTTTTCAACTAGAAATAGATAAATCAGCTCTATTTTGCATCTTCCTTAGAGCAGCAACAAGAGGTATCAGCAGAATCCAATACTGAGGCAGACACACTAGCTGCCTGTTTCATGTCTCCCATGTACAGTTTGCACTTCTGCTATATAATTTTTATTCAAACAGAGTAACGGCATTATAAAAGAAAAAATGGATGAAAAAACAGATTGCATTGTCAATTAGTATGGGAAAAAATATTTCTAGGCATATAATTAAAATGTACAGATGCAGATTCTGATGGTTTATGTTGATGTCGATCCAGAGAAGGAAAAACAGTGGTATTACTTTGGATTTGCTTATGCAGCTTACAACTGAATCTGGACCATAAAATTTAACAATCTGCATTTTGCATTGGATGACGTTGTATATAGTCAAGTACTTCATGGTTTATAAATAGCATACATATTGTAAAAGATTATGCAAATGTAACATTTAGTGTTTTTACTTCTCTCATTATTACCATAGCCATTGCAACGTTAAAGCTACTTAAACAGCCACCTTTAAGTATGCACTTTTTAGAGGTCTTTTTTTATTTACTTTTATGGTGGAGTTCATTCAAGATACAATGAAATAGCTGATAAAGGCTGTGCTGGAGGAGAGAACAGTAGGGAAGGATAACGATCTCACTGTTATGAATAAAGTCTGCAGTCTTTGAATCCAGAGTGTATGTGGTTTTTCAGAATCGAGAGAGAAAAGCAAAAGGTCTCTGACAGCCAGGCTGTGCTGACTCGCTGTGCCTCAGCCATCAATTATACACTGAAGAGCACAAAACTCCTTTCAGACCAGAGTGCCCTGCAGCCTCACCTGCAGCAGTGGCTGACAGCAGGGACTTTCGGTTTTCTCATTGCTACGCGCTCGCTGGCGGGTTGCACTCAAGGCTGTGTGTTTAATCCATAAGTGCCTCTACACAGCTGGTCAGAGGTGCCTCTCAGAGACCCCTGGGCAGCTTTCCACAGCCCAGGTTGTTGTCTGCTTCACCTCCTCTTCTCCCCAGAGCTGCTGCATGAGCAAGGTGAAGAGGAAGAAAATGATCTCAAAGAAGAAAGGATGGAACTGAGAAGAGGGTCGGAATCAAAGGAATTGCAAGACAGGAAGAGAATGAAACTATGACTATCAGTACCATTAATATTGATGTTAGTATTAGTGTACTAATAATATGTAAGGTAGTATTTCAATTATATATTATATAATGAATAATAGCAACAGTAGCTATAAGGTGAACCTCCAACAAATGTCTCCTGTCCTTTTACCATTGCTTCAGAAGCTATTCTGATGGGTACTGTAATGGAGCAAGAGACAAAGATAGGGCTTACTTTCACCTGTGTTATTCTGCTTTTGAAATATTTGAAGCTTTAAAAAAAAAAAAAAAAAAAAAGCTAATATTAATTAGCTGCCCAGTAGACTTTTTAATTGATACTGGAAATCATCACTGTCACAGTTAACTATTCTCTTGATATTTTTTTTCATGTGCTAAGTGAAACCCTTAATGCTTTTTTACTGCTGACCTTGGACTCTAGTGAGCATGGAAGTATTTGAATTTATAAATTCTTATACAAAAGTCACATCTGAAGCTCACAGTTCTTTCCCCCCAAGGTCTGTGTAAAATAATTGGACAAAATCATCTAACCATCTCGTAAACAAAGTTCCTTATTTAAACAGCCATATTAGTTATTATTGGCAGTTAAACGTGCAAATAATTTCAATGTCTTTCTTAATTTTACACTCTATTCACTGGATTTAAGTGAAATAAAGCTTCACATACATGTATGTATTTGTTCAGTGCACTTTGTCCCAAATATGACTTAACAAGCACCTGGTATGGATATGCCACCATCACTTCAGACTCTCAGTGTTCAGAGAAAAAGATAAGGCTGCAGTACAAATCACTCTGGTTTCAGATATTTTAATGTGGGCTTAGATAGCTAATGTGACTTTCTATTTCATAATTAGCTGGAGTAACATTCTGTGCATTTGTTTGTGGTTGTTAAGTGTTAATCATACAAACAGCAGAATATCATGAAGCCAAACAAAAGCTGTATAACAAGCTCTTCCAATTTTTAATGTCTTTCTTAAATTAAGAAGCACTCAGTTCTGTTGAAGCCAGAGACTGGAATATTTCTCAGCCCCAAGTAGTTTTAGGCAAAAACTCCTGCAGATGATAGGGAACTCAGAAGATACAGGGAAGTTTAAACTAAAAATGAGATAGTACTAAACAGACAACAGCATTGCTTTTCTTTCTTTATTAATCTGATGTTTGGAGCCTGCATCAAATTTTTAGAGTTTTTCAGGATGGTTACAGTGGCAAATGTAGGAAAAACTGACTAGACTCAGTGTCTACAACATCTTTTACCCAGGCAGATGGTTCATTGTTGTAATGTTAAAGCTGCAATTGAGACAGATGAAAAATCATCCCTCAGACCTCAGTGTCTTTTGTTGTGAATATATGCCCATACAATAAGTACATTGCTGCACAGTGTTGTGTTTCCAGTGCTTCCAACTCATAATTTTATTTCTGGTTATAAAGTAATCAGTTTTCTTTAAAAAGCTCCCACAATAAATTCAGAGCCTTGTGATCTGCTCTGTCATTTACTACTGGGAAGAAAAGTAGGAAAATTAAATACAGTGCCCCTCAGGAGCTCAGAAGTAAAAAAACACACACAAAAAAATCTTCAAAAAAGACAAAGAAAATAATAAGAAAACAAAATCAAACCAAATGAGTAGTGTTTTTAAAGATATTTTTATGATCAGGAGACTCGCAATTATTCTCAGAGTGCTAGTAGGGCACTCACACTGTTCTCAGTAAACATAAGCTAGAGCCCCAAATGTGACTAATACCATACCAATAAAGCTCTCATACATTTTTATCAGTAAAAATACGTACAAGATTATTCACTAATAGGAAAAGGAATAATTAATAAAAGATAATTACCTGCTTAAATTATTACATCACATCTTTAAACTTTAAAGTACCTTACATAGAACTCCTGGGATGGTTTTCTTGTTATAATTTTCAATAGCTCCTATTTTTTATACAGTTTTGACAGGACAGTCAACTGACAGAAATTCTGAAATTTGGATCATACTTGTAAACAGTTTAAGAGAGGAAATAAAGGCAAAGGAATTAGAAAATGCAAAATGTTAAATTATTTTTTAAAAAAACTTGCTTTTTCAAAAAGGCATATTTAGTGCAAAACTGCCAACACCAGCTAAAACTGATAATGCAGAAACTCAGAAAAAGTAATCATTCAAAAGATTTCATTTTGAAACAGCAAAGCAGTCTTTTCAACCTGGGAGTGTGTTTTACTTTGTGTTTTATTTTTCTTCCATCTAATACCAATTTGGCCCAAACTGAAAATATTTTGGCTGTTCTGATTGATCAGGCAGCCTGAGAAAACAGCTATTCCTTTAGTTAGTGTTTTGTTTGGGCTGTAATCTTGTTGGAAGTGCAGAGCACCAGTGGCTGTGTGTTGTACATGGACTGATGCCTCCAAAGGCTGCAGTGCTGGGTTTGGACCCAGGGCAGGGACTCTGCAGCAGCAGGGACACCTGGCTGAGCTACCAGACCTGGCTGGTTGGCAGCATGCACCCCCTGGGAGGTGGCACCACGCTTGCAGGGAGTGCTGCTTCCTGACCTGTTTGTTGGAGTAGCTCCATGTTTTTGTGCCTCAGGCTTGGGGAGGATGGTCTTGCACTTGTACATGCTGCCTTCTAGCTACTGTCTCTTCAACACATGTTGTACTTTTGTGGTTCACCTTGGATTATCAACCACTGTATTTTTACATTGTGTCTTTATTTTGAAGGAAGTTATTTGGCTGGACTTAGCATCCTGAGGTTAAATTCCAATTGAATATAATTTGCAGGGCATCACTCTTAGAGGGAGCAGGACAGTTTGCATTGCACATGAGTGAACAGATTGTTCCAAGGCTCTGCCAGGGTCTGTGCCCACCTCAGCTTCTTGATTTACATGAAAGCTAAAAAATATCCTGCAAACTTTTCCATTCCTGATTAGGTTTTAATTGAGATTAGTTAGAAATTCTTCTCTTTTCTTCTATTAAATAAGCCCAGAACAAGGTATTAAAAGCTGTTGATATCGTTCTGCTGCCACTAGACTCTATTCTAATGTTTCAACTATATCTGCACTGTGTACAGACAGCTGTATTAATGGCTCCAAACACATGTGAAATGCAGGAATATGGAGGTGTTAACGTTGATCTTCTGGACTAATTCAGCTGACTCCATCAGTAAGACAATTTGCAAGTAAGAAAACTTGCATTGCTGCAGACAATAATAATGCCAGTGCAAAAAGCAGAGTTAATCCAACAAACACTGTTTTCTGTAGCAGTGTGTGCGATGTGCATGGCTTACAATTTTGCCATCCCATGTACTGCCCTAACTTACACAGCCATTACCTGCTGGCTGTCACACCTGAATGGGTTCAGAGGAGCTATGGGTTTCCTCCTGTGTCTCTGGCTGCATCATCACAAATGTATCTCCTCTAAAGAGAGAACACATATACAGTAAATAAGATTTATCTCATTATCTCTACATTTGTTGGCCTCTGCCTTTCCTCAGAAAAGGGAAACAAGAAGCCTTTTTCTTAAAAAAGTTCTGCAATTAGAGTGCTTATTATTAATATCAGAGCATATTAAGGCTGAGAAACATTCATCATATATACATAGAGAATTTCTAAACAGTAAAGTAGGTCAATGGTCACTTTGCCAAAACTCCTCCAATTGAGTTGGATAAAGCTGTTTAGCTTCAGGCAAGGCTGCTGAAATGTTGTAATTTGGTTTCAGTCTGATGCCTGGTGCTGTGTCTCCCTGAGCTGGGTGCTCTGCTGCTGGCTGGGGTGCCGGGGTCACAGCCAGGCTGGGACACAGCAGCTGCCTCCTGGGAGCCCCAGCAAACACCTGCACACACACTCTGTGCTGCAGAGATAAGGGATAAAGGCAGGTTTATGCCTCCCATTCCCCCCTTTACATATGTGAGGCAGAATCTGTAAGGAATTAAAAATTATCTATAAAAATACAAACTTAAAATTAAATCTGAATATCTTAATGACAAAGCTGAATGTACATGTGAATATAGAACTGCATATCTGTGGATAGATATGTTGAACACATGAAAGAAAACGAGAAAATTCACATAAAGTCTGCAGCTGTCTCAGGTGCTCAGCACTCAGCTTTGCTGTAGAAAAAAAGACTGATAAAATCACTAAGATTTAATAATATAACATTGCCATTGAAATTTTTTTGTTCTGGCTCGTTTTTGGTGTGGTTTTGGTTTTGTTTTCTTTGTCAGAACAGTTCCGACTGACTTATTGGCAAAAGAATTACAAGATCTTTGTTATACTACTAGGAGATTTTTTTGTGTTTTATGCATTTAAATGGAAAGATATGTGGAACTCCTAGAATGGAAAATAACATATTTTTCAAGAAGTCTGAATCTGATAATTGAAGACTATAATCTGATCCAAAATTAGAAGCTTTTTTTCTTACAGCAGCTAAGAGAGAGAATGATGTTATTGACTTTAAAGTATTTTAAATTTAAAAACCCCAAAACCAAGACCAACACAACAGCAATAAAAATAAAACTAAATAAAAGTGCCAAACATAACACTTATGGCTTCCCACAGGATTTTAATACAAGTATGATGATATTTACCAAGAACAAATGACACCATGGTGAAGGATAACCAATTCTCCTGAGTGGGGTTGCATTCCAGTATTTTTTTCGTGTTCCAGAGGCATAAACTAGCACATCCTATAATGCTGAGAAACATGAAATCCCTGATTAGTTTTTAAATGTTAAGTAAACAAGTCTCTTCTAACATGAGTGATTTTATGATTCTATGTTTCTAGTCTATTTTAGAGTCCTGGCCTGGGCCACTGAATCCAATGTAATAGGGCAGTGTTGGGTGCAGAAATTCTTGCTGATTCCCACTGTCTTTGCAGAACGTTTCAGCTCATGGTCTTTCCTGTGCTAGTCTAGGACTTGGGGGGAGGCACTGGACATGAAGAGAAACATATTAATTGTTTAAGAGCTGTGGACAGCTGAGACAGCATATCCAAAACCATCCAAAACCTAAGTGTCTCTGCTAAGGTTTTCTCCAAGCTCAGCCATATACAGTGAAGGAACAGGGTATGCTCTACACAGGTAACACCAAGGTGAGCCCACATTGTGGGGATCTCTCATCCCTGTTTCACCATGTACTCTGGGCATTCCTGAAACACAGCAAAAAACAGACTTGTTCTTATCATGAACGACTGATCTGTTAGAACCCTTGAAATTTTTGGGGGGAAGGGAGGGATTTTTCTGACAGAAAATGCTCTTTAGTTTTATATTTTAATATTTTTCCATTTTTTTATTTCTTTTTGTCTAATTTGTTTTTTTGTTAGTGCTGTTTTGATGTTATTGCCTTACAAAATATTATTTGAGCACATGATATATAAAAATTGTATTCAGAATTGATGATTTTTCAAAGTATTGTCATTGGGAAGGCTGTTTGTTGATGATCCAGACAAAATCAGTGCTATTTTCTTTGCACAAAAGAAAAGTGAACAAAAAAAGTGCAAAAAATTTTGCCATTCTGCCAATTTACTAACTTGTGTTAGTGTAGCTACCATGGGAAATACGACCAAGTAGGTAAAGAAAGAAGAATCTCTTACTGATAAATTACTGGCAGAAGTGAGGAAAAAAGCTTGCGGAAAACGTTTTTTATGAGCAGTTCAGGAGCTGACTATGGCTTTTGCAGCAGAGTCTACTCCATCAAACTGAGCTGTGCCTCATCTTGTTCTTGTGTTTGGGGTAAAATAATTTTTATTCAGAAATAAGAATGTTAAAAGTAGAAAAATTCTTTATTCATGCAGCTATAATACCAAATGTTACTTTAGCTTACGAGAACATGATTGGCTTATCCTTACATTTCTCTTCATAGTTGATGCAAGGAACCTATATTTTTGTGTATATATCAAAGACTGGCATAAGTAATAAAATTATGGATAAAAAAGGTTGCAAAATGTGTATATAAAAGGCTAAGTCCCCCTGTGAAAGGCAAAGAATAAAAAATAAAAGGACTGTAGTATGCAGAAGGAGTTGCACTGAAATACAAGGACAGTTAAATGGGGTATAGAAATTTTCACAGGACTTGCTGGAAAGTGTTCGTTTCTATGAGAAGATTTGAGTTTATTAGTAATAGTCTGGGTAAAATTTCAGGATTTAAGAGAATACCAATAAAGTGAAGACTGACACTAACCAGACCATGCTATAAATACCACACAAAGAGACCAAACAAGCCCTTTACTGAGAGACATGCTTGACGTTCTGCTTCACTGCTAGTCTGTAACAATAGGAAGAAACCTGTTGTCTCTGTAGAATTAGTTCAGTTAAATAAACTGCTCAAAATGCTATTGTTTAGGACTGACAGCAGCTGCTTACTGTGGTTCCTGTTTATGCATGATCAGCTGATGCAGCTTAGAGGCTGCTGCAGTGTGCTGTAGCACACATGCATTTTAAACTGTGCCATTTGGCATATAGAGTCAGCCCGTGTTGCTTTGCATAAATTCCTCTTGGTTTTCTTCTCATAAAGTGGTAAGCATAGCTCAGGATGAAATGCAAGTTGTGCCTCTAAGGAGAAAATTTCTGAATTTTTCAAAATTTGCTTCTATGAAGGTGAATTTTTCCTATACCTCTAATTTAGTTGCATATAACTTTCAGAGCAATTAGACTTTTTATATTTGACTGCAAATATAAATTTGAGTCTGGATTGCAGCATATAATCTGTAGCAAAAAAAAAAAAAAGAGAATCAATTATCATTCTGAATATCACTATGAAGGTATTTTTTTCTGAATGGCAGACAAAGGTTAGCAGAAATATTCACCCATATTTTGTTTCTACAAGGAGATTGAATTTCATTCTGATAAAGGATATATCTTTTGTTAATAAGTGGGCATTTTTAAATGAACAAGACAGGTTACATTTCTGAAAGCTCCTCCAGGCATTAAATAATACAGACACATTCAAGTGTTTCATTTAGCAGTCAGTTTGTCTTTTGCTACACTTGTGGTGGACATTCAAGTCTAGGGGATAACATAGATATCGATAAATATGGTGTCTATACCACTTAGGTAATGCCATTCAGCCTTTTCAGAACTGTGACCTATAATATTTTGCTAATACAAACTTTGTGCTCACTGGTAATCATGGGATAATAATTCACTAAACAGCTAGAGGAGAGCTCAGCTCAAGCCCCACACAGACATATGTCAGAAACAGATTATAGGGTAAGAGGCAGAGAAAATTAAATTTTAACTCCCTTCCCTCATACATAAACTCAAAAGACTCTCCAAAACAAACAAATATATCCTCAGCTGTTAGGAAAGATAGAAATCAGTACTGAAAACTGGATTAAAAGGCTGGTTTCATGGGGACAGAAGGGAGCAGACTCTCACTGAAAGCATGATCTAATCCGATGCAGGAAAACTTTAGCTGAAGGTCCAGCTTTAAGGCTGGACCCTTAAAGTTCCTGAGAAGTTCACAATTCATAACAAATGAATAAAGTGAATAACTGGAAATTAACACTAGCACTTAGTGTGTTTTGTGTAACATAAAAGAAAAAAAAAGAGATAAAATTCATAGACATCCTTTTGTTTTCCAAATTATGCTAAGACATGGAAATCTATGTTCTTAACTCTCACATGTATTTATGTGTTTAGTAGCAGGAAGTTGCAGTAAATGTCATATTATTATGCAGAATGTATTTGTAGCTCATTTATGTGTTTATAGTAAATTTGAGGCCCAAAAATCAGTATTTAAAGACTAGCAGTTTTTATGAATAAAGGCTTTTGATTCAGGTTTTAAACTCAAAACAATTGACACAAAATAAAAACATCTTTAGTTAGGCTTCCAGACTAGTATGGAAAAGATAAACAAACTGAGAGATATAAATTATAAAAATTATCTGGTAGAATAAGAAATGTCCTTTTCTTAGATTAAAAAAAATAATGCTTATGATGTCACAAGTCCTTTGTGATTTATTGAGCAACACTTTTTGGAGATGAAGTGAATGCTGCATTTGGTGCTTTTGAGTCTGAAATTAGGAAAGAATATATAGTTTGGGTTTTTTGTCTTGTTTGTTTTGGTTTTTTCTTTAAATTAGAAATAACCCATAGTGTTCAACTGAAAATAATATGTTCCATTTAACATTAAATTTATATCAACATGCTATTCAGTATCACAAGATATTAAGAATAAATTTTTAGTGTGATTGAAGTATTCACATTCTGAACATGACATTTAGTTGAACTTAAATTCATTAAAATACAATTAAAAGGCCAGACAGTTGGAATATCAAATCAAGAAAATTTAATAGCTTGATTCTGTTTATTTGTAATCTTCTCTAAGAACTAAAAATGGCTACTGTGTGTCTTCAAGGATTTTTCGATTTGGATTGTTTACAGGTATAAATGAAAATTATAAAATATAAGTATAAATCAAATTTGAGGTGGTGTATTGCACCATAGTGCTTTACTAGAAACAAGAGATCTCAAATAAGTTTACCGAAGAGGTCAGTGTACTAAACCAGGTAAGGTGTGGTAAGGCACAGGAAAAAGAGTTCACCTGGTGTTCCTAGGTAAATTATCTGTACCTGAGGATGTAATATAGCTTGTTTTATTCCAGCCTGGTATCAAAATACACAAAGCATTACTGTCTTCTGGATCAGAGTGAATTTGGCCAGAACAAGGCCAAGTTCTTATCATGATAATCCCCATGAGCTTAGAGCAAGGAGGTTTTGGCCTATGTTTAATTAAAGCAGCATTACGGTATTGAGACATCTGTTACATTTGTACATTGTGGGTCAAGGGCTCAGCTCAAGCTTCTCTTCTGAGGTCTGTATGGCCACTGCTGAGCCTCTTTCCCCCCTCCAATATTTTTCATAGCTAAATCATGACTTCCATGATCAAGGACACTTTCCCTCATCAGAGAAAGGCCTGTAACTTGGTCCTCAGTTTCTAACATTTTGAGATTTCAAGAAGTATATTTAAGAGGAGAAACCTTCCAAAGAAGTTTAATGAGCCACAAATGTAGAACCAGTAATGGGGAGAGATGCAAACTTCATCTTTAAGTCTGATCTTAGAATGATGAGATGGGTATCTAAGCATTGTAATTGGGTTCAACATTTCCTTGTCTTTATTTGAACACCTGCAAATAATGGTTTTCCAACATTTACATAATTCTTTGCTATTTCTATCTTTTATTTTACATCATATATTTTGTCACCTTCTTTCATTCCCTTCTCACCCTCATCCAAAACAACTTAATGCAAGAAATTGACCTCTCTTTATATGAGCCTTTAGCAATGAAACTAATCATATGACTAAAAATTTAGACTTCTACTTCCTCAACAAATATGTATGACCGTTGAAGATTGCCCTCTTTTCCCCTCTTAAATTACCTCTATCATGGCTCTATTAACAACTGAGAATATTTGAGTGGCCTGCTGACACCTCAAAGAGAAGTACCACAGTTTTCATTGAAAAATTTTAATTTAGATCCATGTAAAAAGTTGTATTTGAAGTGTTTTGTTAAATTAGCACCTCTCTGTGTGAACATAATTCTTTAAGGAAAAAAGAGGTTATTTACCATCCAGTCTTATCTTTGTTGGGTTTTACCCAACTACCAGTTTAGACCTAGTGAGTTAACTCAAAAATAATTAATGAAAAATGGATTTATTTTGTAAATATGCAAGTAAATTTGTAAATTTGTAAATATAAGCTCATTTTCCATCTATTGTTAGCACATATATGAACTTCAAGTCATCAGGCAACACATTTTGATACTTGTGTCCTTACTGACCCTTGAGAAGAAGAAAAATTCCCATTCTCATCTTGGGAAATGCTTTACATTGGTAAAGAATCCTTCAAATAATGAACCATGAAGCCTCACTTCTACATATAAATAATTTTTTTCTTACTTTAAAAATTTTTTTTCTGTAAAATTTTGGGTGAACTTTGATCGAACCTAAAGGAGTATCAAACCCTGCTCTGATGAACTGTTAGGTGTACTCCTGAGCAGCTTTTCCCAAAATTTTAGGAAAGTGATATTTTCTGGCTCAGTGAAGACAGAATCTGAAATTTTGATACTGCAAGGCTTTATATTCCAGAAGGGTATAAAAAACCGATTTATAACCTAATCAGTTTGCTGAACAGCAAGTGTATTTCTTTCAAAGCAAATAGCTTCTGCAAAATATTATTTATATAGTTCTTGCAAATTAGTTTGAAGTGTTGTTTAGACAATCTTATTATGTATAAAGATAAAAACTTCCATCAAGAAATTATGCAAAAGAAAATGGACACACCAGCTGGATAAATCTATCATACATCGGCAAAAAGCAACAAGCACTTTTAATTAGCTGAGTGAATGTAGTTTGTTGAATGTTGAAAGCACAGACTCACTCATATTAAAATGTGCCTAATTTTCTGTGAAAAAGTCCCATCTGAGCAGCCCTGACCACAGTCAATCATACTAAAAGCCACTGGTGCTTTATTTGATTTACCAATATAAAATGCAAATGAGGTGATTAAGTGGAGTGGCAGACATAGTAGGGCCTCTTTCAAACCATCAAGTTAAATGCAAGCAGACAGCAAACTGGCTGTGCAAAGAAAATTTTAGCATATTCGTTTGATTAGTGCTACAAAAATTTAATTAGGTTGGCTAATTACTTGACAAATTGCTCTACACTAGAGAAAAGGCAGAGCATGTTTTATTCCTGCAAAAACTCTGTGTGTATTTTAGCCCAAATGCTATCTGTCAATTTGCAAAAGCATTATTAAATGAATGAAGAATGGTACAACAGTCTCCAACAATGGCGAACTGTATAATGCATATAATTAGAGAAGGCACACACCACTATATCCATATGTCCATGATCCCTCATGTCTGAAAATATTCAACACAATATTTCTAGAAAAATACTGTCAAAACAGATTATTACAAGGTTATCAATTCTTCATAAGAAGCAATATATAGAAAATACTCATTAATGGAAAACACAGCTCCTCCAAAGCAGAACCTCTCCACCCAAATGAACTCTATCAAACAGTAACACTTTGTATGTTGCTAAGAGGAAATAACATATACTGTACTGCTAAGGGATGTGTCTCTCTATTTACTGTTATGCACTGCCAAGAGCGTTAGTTCTCTGTGAAAGGAAAAAAAAAATTTGGAGGAATTTCACATTTTGCAGTTTTATTGGTGTGAATAGGCCATAGGAAGAACATCAGGAATTTAGGTTGAGTAATATATTTCTCTTCTTGTTTGTCTATTTGCATTCACATGCCACGAAAGCTGCCAATTTTTATTCAGGAGAATGCAATTGCTTTTGCTGACATTCAATGTAACTAATCAGCCTCTACTGACTCAAACATCATGATAATATAAATAGATACCCACTTTATCTAGTCAAGTGGAAAAAATAAGTATCATATTATATAAACATAATACATTGCAATTGGCAATTAGATACTGCATTTAACTCAGGCTAAAACAATGTCTCAGGAAACCAAGGAATATGTGAGATCTCTTTTAACAACCATCATGCATGTGCATGCAGGAATAAAATATTATTTCTTGCAATTATCAGTTCTCAACTTTTGTTCTACCTTGCCGATATACTTTTAAGTGTACAATCTTAGTGAGGCATCAAAAACCTTAAATCAAGTATAATTTCAGGTTAACTCAGTATAAGTAATACTCTGTGACCATACTTGTTTCCAACATAATGTATGTTAAAACAAATTTTAATTCCTTTGCAATTTGTATGAACAACTGTTAAGCTCTATTCAGTAAGAAGATAAATGGCTTTCTGATGGGTTTAAAAGGAAAGTGGCCAAACATGGTATTTCAGTCTTTATGTCCTGATTCTTCAAAATTCATGCTTTTCAAAAATGATGCTCATTACTGCATTTATGCCTTTTGTAATAAAAATTATAAGTTTTGAAATTACTTTTCACTTAAAAACCTCTTGTTTATACTGAAATAATCCAGAAAGAAGATGATAATAATAATAATAGTAATAACAATAATAATTTTGAAAACACTCAGGGAAAATAGAAAAAATACAATTTGCTCTACTACTACAGTCCTCATTCACAAAAGCAATAGGAAAGGCAATACAAAGCTCAGAAAATGCTCTAGCATCCAAACAACTAGCCTTATGCTAGCTCTGACATGTCCTGACATTCAGCAGATGCATCTCCATTGAGGTAGAATTTAATATTACATACACATTGAGAGAAAGATGCTACAAATTAATTATCCGAGACTCAAATTCCTTAAAATAATGTAAAGATAAAAAGAGAATCTTTGCTGCAGTCCTGTTTTGACATGTTCATTACAGGTATGAAAAACTCTGCAGTGAGTAACAGGCCTTGTGTGAGATCCTTTGATAAACTGGAACTTTCTAATGAAGACTAAATCGAAAAATCACCATTTTTTGAGGATAAATATCTAACAAGCTGTTGAAAGCAGTCATTGCACAAGCAATCCCAAAGATTCCTTGAATATGTAAATGTCAGCTTCTGTATAGAAGTGATTGATCTGCCAGCAAGGAGAGGTGTCATGCTGGACCTTGCTCTCACAAGTGAAGGAGATGGAAGGAAGGATCTGGAGATCCTCATGGCAATGAGGAGGTCATGCAGTAAGCTCACCACCTGGACCTCAGGAGAACAAACTTCAGCTTCCTCAAGGTCCTACTAGGTAAAGTTTCATGGGTAAAAGCCCTGGAGGGCAGAGGGGCCTAAGAATGCTGGCTGGTATTCAAGGATCACCTCCTCCAAACTCAGGGACAATGCATGCCAAAAAGGAACAAATCAGGCAAAAACTCCAGGAGGCCCCCATGGATAAGTAGCTCCTGGGCAAACTCAGAACATAAAAAGAAGCTTTCAGAAGGTAGGGAACCCCTAGCAACCTTCTAGTATCAGAAGAAGCCTACAGGGAACCTGGAGAGGGATTCTTCATCAGGGCAGTGACTGGACAAACAGTAATGTGTCCAAACTGGAAGAGGGGAAGTTTAGGCTGGAAATTAGGAAGAAATTCTTTATTGCTAGATTGGAGAGGCACTGCAAGAGGTGGCTGAAGAGGGCTGAGGATGTCCCAATTCTGGCAGTGTTGAGGGCCAAGCTGGATAAGGTCTTGAGCAATGTGTCTAGTGAAAGGTGTCCTTGCTCATGTCAGAGGAAATTGGGACTAAATAATCTTTAAGATCCCTTCAAATCCTTGACATTCTATGATTCTATGGCTTTTTGTACTATTTTGTCTTGGTATTGAGCATGCTATCTATGGCCACTCCATATGCATGAAAATGGAAACAAGGCAGCATCTTCAGACCTGGTAAAAGAGAATTGTGGTTTCTCAGGAAGTGCCAACCTAATATCAGTGTGTTAAAGGACATAAGGCAAATAAACTTCGAATTTGATTTTTCCTTCGCATATTTTAAAAAGCAAGGAGCAATTTGTTAAGAAATATTTTAAATGGCTATGCAAATTAATAACTATATAAGAATAACTATGTATGTATAACCACATATTGAATAGCTAGATAGGGAAGCCAGAAGAACACAGAAAAATGTTATTAGAACAGATGCTGGAGACTACAGCTCTTCCCACGGCCAGCATACACCAAAGATTAATAAAGATCTTGTCTATGTAGAGTAACAATTCTCAATCTCCTTTTTGAGAATTTTTTCATCATAATTAAGGTCCCTCTACCCACTGGTGCACGTTGTCACTCCCTCTGGCCAAGCTCAGCCATCTGAATTTAAAACTCTCACCTTTCAGCTTTCATAAAATCCAAAAGTTTTGTCCTCTCAAATCCTTCTCACATCCACAAGTCTCTGGTCTCTTTTAACTGCCAAGATGCCTTTTTGACTGACCCATCTATACTGAATCAGAGAAAATTAAGCACCCTTCCTCTAGAGTAACTTCTGTGAAAGAACTGTGAGAAGGAGCAGTGAAAAATTCAGGAACGTCACATATACAAGGAGCAGAGGTCGGGAGGCATTTCTGGGGTTGCTCTCATCTCCGAGTTACATGCACCAACTATGTGAACTGTGCAATGCCTTAGGATGCCCTGAGTGGGACCTCCAAAGAGAAAGCAGCTCTGGAGCCAGCAGAAGAGGCAGCAGATGCAGGACTGTGTATGAGGAAAGCTTTCATTTTCTCTTTTTGTTTTGGCCTTCACGAGCTAAGGACGTGTGCAGAACAGTGCTTATCCCAAAGTGAAGAATGCATCAGTATAAAACAAAACTCTAGCAAGTATAGAGCTTCTTGTCTATTTGATATACTGCTTATTGCTGCCTTTCTCTGTGTGAAATGGGAACAAACAAGAAAACAGGAACCCTAAATGTTTGAAAAGACTTTTGCTGCAGCAGAAGTAAACATAGAAAGCAACAGTCAGTTTTCATATTTTGAAAAAATCTCCCACTTCTTAAACAAAGTCACACGAACAGGAATCCAGTTATTACTTAGATGAGACGATTAGAAGCTGAGGAAACTCAAAACAAAATAGCTATTCATTTTGGTTACTGTTTGTGAGGGAGACACACAGCCCTGGAATTGACATTAGTGAGATCTGTAAACCAAGAAAAGCTTTGGTTTACATGCAAATTATAGACTTGGTGCATGGATTTATATCTTACTGTTCTTTAAAAATCTCTATTTAGAAAAATACTATCTTTTTAAAAATTGTTGCATTACTGGATTATTTAAGGCAATTTATTCCTTGTTAAAGGAAGCTGCTAGACTTGGTTTGGACTTGTTCCTGGTTTCACGTCACTTTTTTTTCATGTTTTGTGTTTCATATTGTCTCCTTATTATTGTTTGTCTTGCAGACAAGATACTATACTGAGCTGGTATTCTGTTCCATCCTTGTGCATGTAGCACAATGATACGACTTAGGTAACAAGGTTGAAAAAACCTCATTTAGTTTCCTCGGGGTCCTGGTCTGTGAAGGTTATGTTACTTTGGTGGAATACTATAGTTATGCTATTAGCTGTTCAAATTTTCATACTAAAATTAGATTTTTGCTGTATGTTTCTGGAATCAAATTTTGGATGGCTACCTGGCATTGAACAAACCCCTTAACTTTCCAAAGAAAAGATCCTTGGTTCTATTTATTTGTATTAAGACTCACAAAAATTAGTATTTTAACCATCTAATTGTGTATCATTCTAGATAAAAGTTAATATCTAAGTGTTCTAGTATGAAAATTATTGAATCAGAATAGTTCCTCTATCTTGAATCCCTTCTGTTTCTGCTGTTTTCTGTCAGTTTTTTCTATTGATTAAAATATTATTTTTTCATTACTGATGGCACTAAATTAACTCTTGAAAAGTAATTTCAGTGCATTCTGAAATGATGGCAGCAAAATATGGTTGTAAACACATTTGTGTTACTTTCTCAGACTTACGTTATCTGAGAGAGTTAAGACGTAAGGAAAAGGTCTTGATAAAAAGGACCATCTATATTTAGAATTTGAAGGAAAACAGTGAAAATTAATGCTATCATCATAAACAGTGTACTCTAATCAGTCTCTCCTTTCATGTGAATTTGAAAATCCTTCTTCCCTAGTACTTGCTAAAGGCAATCATGCAATAGCAAAACCACATAGTGCTACTGCTGAAAACTGCCAATAGATTCTGAAGTGTTTCAAACAAGGATTTATTAGATTGCCTACACACTTGTAAATTGTAATAACAGAGGACAGCAGGCTGATGAGAATAAACAAAAAGCTTCCTGGGCAAAGCATCTAACAAAACACAATCATAAGTTAATATTTCAGTGATAATCTGCAGTCTATACTTACACTTGAGAAAATGCCTGCTTTCTTTTATTTATCAACATTCCCTGAAGTATTAGCCACAAACAAGTGAAAAAAATTAAGGGGTCTTCATGATAACAGGAGGATTTCATTTAAACATCGGAATATATTTCAGCTGCTTGAACTAAAATCTATGATGCTTGAACTGATAATTTAATCACCTTTGTACCAACAAAGAATTATACTTGTGAGCAAAAGTGGATTGTATTCTGTGAAATGCTCTGGATTTATACTTTGGACACTGGGATAGCAAGCAGAACTATGTGAACAAGCCCTGAACATTAAATTACAAGCCACAGTTTCTTCCCTTTTTACATTAACGCAGATCAGAATGACTTTGATAAGAGCAGGATGTTTATTCTTGGTCCAAATTAATGCATCTGAAAGCAAACTTTAGACTTAATAGAACTATTTTTTAAACTATAAGGTAGATATTGGATAATTTGAGCACATAATTTCAAGGTATGTGTTACAGATGATGTAGAAAACACAGGTGACTTTCTTTTCCTTGTAGGAATTGAGTCCTTGGAAACTGCAAGTACTTGATTGTGACAAGTTTAATTTCATGCACACCATCTTACTAATTAGTAGCAATAATTAGAAAGTATTGTTCATATTTTCATTAAAACCTGGCTTCTCTTCTAAACCAGACAAACTGTCTAGAATGAACAAACCATAAAATGATCACATGTCAGTTAGGTCAAGAAATTTAGTTCTTGATAGACTAATTTCAAAGTACTGATGATTCTGCCTGTCTCGTATAGAAGTTGGTAGCACCAAATCAAATTCTTTAACTTATTTTAACCTCAGATAAAAAGTAAGTTGCATTTTCTTTCAACTTGACCTTCTAAGTCTGATTGGATTTTAATCTTCTACAATACTGCCCCTGGAAAAGAATTTTTATTCCTCCTCCTGTTCTTAATCACAATATTCCATGCTAGAAAACATGCAGAATAAACTTCCTTTAAATGTATGACTGAATTCAAGATCAGATTTTAAAGAAAGGGCTGTTAACACCTCAGTTTTAAAAGCAATGCAGACATTCAGTTCTAGAGCTGGATCATTGACAATCCCTGCTAAAACCCACAGGGATCCACAAGCTTTGCAGGTGCCTAAGGCTTCCAAAACACACAAAGTTCTGCTTCTGCACATTCAAATATCTGAGTTAAAATGGTGTTGAACAGCCAAGAAAAACTTTCAGTTATACTTATCAACATGAAATCCTGAATCATTTACTAGAAATATATTCATAGTGCTGAATTACTGTGAGACACCAGAGTGTTTGTTTTTTGAGCAAAGACATTGTATCTATGATATGTGTAAGGTACTGAAGTGCATGAAATACAATAAGTGATATAAGTATTTGATAAATTGTTAAGCGTATCTCAAGGAAGGTAGGTTCCTCTGTGTGTGTGTGTTCTTTCTGCCAAAATAAGAAGGCAATGTACTTGCAATATAGCTATTTGATACATTAGTGTGATGTTTTTTGGTTGCTTCCTTGAAGATGCTCAGAAGGCTGAGGAGCTGTTACATTTTCTTTCATCTATTAGAAGACGATGGGTGCAAGACTGCTAAACTATGATGTAGTGAAACACACTCAAAACAAAAATTGTTTTTGTGGGTGCACTGTTCAGTCACTGACAGAGTTAAACCAAAGAGATGGTCAAGATGATGATAAGGATCAGATGATTCAAACTCTTGTTAAACTGAGAAGGGTGTGATGGTATAATAAGAAAAATAATAATGTTCTTGGGCCATCCAATCTGTTGCTTTGCTTTCTTTTGCAGTTTCTACTATTTTATTCCTTGTGCTTGTCTTTCCTGACATAAAGATCAGTTTAAACAGAGAGGCAGTATAACACACAGAGTGAAGCAGAGGGGTCTATACCCTGCATATAGTGCTGCCTGCTGGATATTGCAGTATCTTGGCAAGTAGGAGATTGTATGGGATGGTGGTGGCCAGGTGTTGACAATGAGGAGCAACTGGCCTCTGAGGGAAGAGGATGGATGGGCTGATCCCAAGCTGACACAGGGGGATTCAGTTGGCCCCAAAGCCCCTGACACTGGACACAGCTGAGACCCACACTCATATATGTGATGCCTCCGGGAAAATATACTTAAGAAAGGGCAAAAATGGCAGAGAGAAAGAGAAAAGAGGAGAGAAAAAATAGGTGAGAAATAACTCTGAGAACAGCAAAGCCATTGATGGATGAAGAGGCACCGCTGCAGACACCAGAGTGGATAGTGCCCTGCAGCCCATGGAGCCTCCACACTGTAGCAGAGGAAGAGCATGAGGAGAAGGGAGCAGCAGAGAGGAGCTATTATGAACTGGCCACAGGCCCCATTCTTTATCCCTCTGCTGCCTTTATTTAGAGCAGACAGAGGAGTTGCAAAGGAGTGCAAATGAAGTGGAAGGAAAGTGTTTTTTTGATTTGTGTCTTAATTTCCCACCATCCAAATCCATCCTAATTGTTAAAGAATTATATTAATTTTGCGCCAGTTGAGTCTGTTTTGCCAGCGATGGCAGCTGGTAGGTGATCACCCTGATTTTATCTCATAAATGAACTTTTAATCTTATTTTTTTTCCCTGACATACTGAGAAGGAGGGGCAGTGAGAGAGTACCTGGAGGGGTGTTTAGCCTTTAGCCAAAGGTAACCCAATGTAGAGGCACAAGTGTTCACCTACTGAAGCAATTGATGATCTCAGGATTTCATTATCACTGCTCTTAGTTGAAAACCAATGTGGCAAGGTGACTACAGCATATTAAACCAAAGCCATTAAAATTAGTAAGTTTAGCAAAAGCTCTGAACATCAGTGTTTTGGCTAGATTTGATCAATTCAGTGCACCAACACTCTGTAGCATACCTTAAGCCCTGTAAAAATATGTGTCTCTGTAAAGATAAATTCATAATTTACCCAAATTTAGTCTTCTACTTTCTACTTATATGTAGTCTAAATAGTGTGCTATTGTCTGTCCTCCAGCACTAGTTAAATCCTTAACTTTCCTTTCTCCAAAACTGGCTGGACCTAACAAAGAGTCTGAACTACATGGTAATTTTCAACAATAAGAAACCTGTGCAAGAGCCAGACATTTTATTGTTCATCCTGTGCCTTGCTTTCCTGGGTAAAATAGCTGGAGGCTGTTCCCTGAAGGCCTGATGAATCTGACAATAAGAAAATTCTTTCCTGTCTTTCTCTCTCAGAGAGAGATCACTTAATGTTCAGTGATACCTTGCTATTCAAAATACTAATTGATACAAAATAGGTTCTGTAATTTAACAGAAATTTGAATTTTCCTGAGGATTGGTTTTTTTTTTTTTTTTGGTTGAAAAGAAGTAGCTGAGACAGATGGAGAAGAAGCAAAAATGGTTAGCCTTATCCAGCTATTTAAGTGATTCTTGATTACTGACTGCAGGCCTCTGTCTACTAAATTCTAGTTTGAAATTGAAAATTTGTATGAAGTGATGCTTCTATCTCAACTACATACATAGTGAAAAGAAGCAATGAAGCTTTGTTCACTGAGTACTCACCTTAGTACTCTAAGTGAAAGCTTCTTATCCATAGTACTGACGTTAACTTTTGAATGTGTAATTCTACATAAGACTGTTTGAAGGCCCCAAAGGTAGAAATGGCACCTTTGACACTGTAGTCTTGCAATTTTTGAACTACTAATGAATGGTCGAACCTACTTCAAAAATGCTAACTATTTATTATTACAGCACAGAGGCTGATTTCATCTGAATGTGGGTAAGAATTGTTCTGGCTCTGAAATCATTATAGGGCTGCTCAAGAGATACTGGGCTGATGCCTGATGACAAGAGCAGAAATAAAGTTCCACCTAATTAATCATCGATGAGAGACTGAAAGCGCTTGGCTCATCAAATATAAAAGTAATGGTTTTCCAGCTAGTTCTTACTCTAGCAAATGTGATCAATCCTCTTGTGTTTTCATATTAAGTAACAAATTCTTTGCCACTTGCCACTCTTGAGTGTGGACTAGAATATGGCTCCTAGTCTGGAAGGACAATACAAAAGATCTTACTATGGTAAAAAATATAATTGTATTTTTTCTGAGCTGCAGCAACAAAGAGAACAAGAGTCAGCTCCACTTTGCCTGGAGCAGTGAGGAACACCAGCCAGAAGTACACTCTTGAGGGAGGTATAGCATATGTCCATATGTCACGTGTGGACAGATGTTTCTTCAAGTCCAGAACCACTGCTTCAGTCATAGCTCTTGGATGTTTAGCACTTCAGAAAATCAGGCAACTTATTTTACTGCTCAACCAAGACTTTTAAAACCTAATGTTGTCACTCATTTATTCATTCTCCATTCTTCAGCTTGATCAGAGTGATCAAGCACGTGAAATTTTTACACAAAAATGTGTAAGTAAATTCAGAAACATTATTTTAATTGGTTATATAACCACTTCCTTCTGAGAGGCAGATTTTTGCGTCAGTCTATGCTCTCTCTGGTGTGATGGATAAGGTACTCCCACACTGAATCTCAATGGCTGGCAGAAATAGAAAAAATTTCTCTTGGGAGAGATAGTCTATCCAAACTCAAACCTGAGGAAACAGTCTAACTCTGGCTTCCTTGATAGCAAAAGATATCAGACTATAGTTGAATGATGAAAAATGAGTATCTCTACTTTGGAAGACAGACTGAAAGGTTTCAAAGTCGCTTGTTCCACCTCCCATATTAAAACCATAATCTTTTGCAGCTTTACCAAAAATACTATTTATTTGTAAAAGTTTTCCATTGTGGAGGAAATGCATTTTCTGTTTACACAAAAGATAATATATCAGAGATTTTATTTTTCAACTACAAAACAGATATCTGCATATACATTTCCTAACCATATATTTGGTATATCATATGTCTACACACAGAGATCATGAACACATTAATTTTGAATCCTATTTTCTTCTGATGGCATGTGCTGTCTCACAGCACAATTGGTAGAGAAAGTCAGATACTTTTGTGAGGTGATTTTGGTTTTATAGAACCATAGATTCATAGAATCATTAAGGTTGGAGGAACCTCAAAGGTTCCTGTGTCCGGCCTTTGGCCAAACGTCACTGTATCAACTTAACCATAGAACTATGTGCCATATTGAGTCATTTCTTGAATGCTTCCAGGGATGCTGACTCCACCACCTCCCTGGGTACTCTGTAACAATGTCTAGCGACTCCTTCCATAAATAAATTCTTCATGACATCCAATCTGAACCTTCCTTGGCACACCTTGAGCCCATTTTTTTTCATTCTGTCCGTGTCTGCCTGGGAGAAGAGACTGACCCTGGCCACCCTCTCCTTCCAGGCAGTTGTGACAAGTGACAAGGTCACCCTGAGCCTCCTTTCCTGCAGGATAAACACCCCCAGCCCCCTCAGCTGCTCCTCACAGCACTGGTGCTCCAGACCCTGCCCCAGCTCCACTGCCCTTCTCTGCACTCACTCCAGCCCCTCAGTGCCTTTCTTGCACTCAGGGCCCAGAGCTGGACACAGCACTCGAGGTGTGGCCTCAGCAGTGCCCAGGACAGGGGGACAATCCCTGCCCTGCTCCTGCTGCCCACACCATTGCTGATCCAGGCCAGGATGCCATTGGCCTTCTTGGCCCCCTGGGCACACCCTGGCTCATGTTCAGCTGCTGGCACCAGCACCCCCAGGTCCTTTCCAGCCACTCTGTCCCAGCCTGTGGCACTGCCTGGGGTTGTTGTGACCCAAGGGCAGGACCCAGCACTGGGCCTTGTTGAACCTCACACCATTGGCCTCAGCCATGATCCAGCCTGTGCAGATCCCTCTGCAGAGCCTTCCTGCCCTCCCACAGACAGGATTGGGCCCAATACTGAGCCTTGGGGAGCCACACTTCATCACTGGCCACCAGCTGGATGTGATTCCACTCACCGTCACCATCTGGGCTTGGCCTTCCAGCCTATTTTTAACCCAGTGAATGTCCCACCTCTCCAAGCCATAGGCTGCCAGCTTTTCCAGGAGAATACTGTGGGAAACTGTTCCAAAGGTCTACCTAAAATGCATGTAGACAACATTCACAGCCTTTCACTCATTTGCTAGGTGGGTCACCTGGTGGATGAGTGAAAGAAGATAGAAGGAGACTGGCTTACACAGCCTGGATCTGCATTTCCCATTCCCGTGGTGGCTGGGCCTGATCCCGTGGTTGTCTGTGTGTGCCATGGGATTGCACTTTAGGTACTCTCTTCCTTAACCTTCCTGGGCACTGAGACTTGACAGGCCTCATCTTCCTCTCTTTTAGGTGACTTAAGTTGCTGTTGAGTTGACTATCTCATCCAATTGCCTCCAAAGAACTTACACCAAATCACAGTGCATCCAAACATATTTGGAGCTAGCCTACATCTGTATCAAGCTAATTTGTCCCCATTTTTTCAGTTCTTCATCTCAGGAAAAGAATAAAAGCCTGTTAGGTTCTCTTAACACATACAACTCGTCCTGGCTTAGAGGATTTATACTGTTAGAATTTCAAAAATTTCCAGTACAGAATCTTTATGATTTCAGTTTTGCTTCCTAGTGTTAGAATCAGAATGACCTTTAGATATAGATTCCCATAGATATGTTTAGATAATATTCTAAAAGCTGATTGACCAAATATTTAGATGGTGCCACAGACTGATGTTTAATGCAGAACACTTTATGAGTGCTTCTTCACTTGTAAAGAGCTTTGTGAAAATACATCTTTAACCAAATTCCCCTTTTAAAAATAAATAAATAAATAAATAAATAAATAAATAAATAAATAAATAAATAAATAAAAGTGTGTGTGTGTGTGTGTGTATGTATATGCATCTGAAATTGTTTCTTTCTTTCTCCTGACAGTTATTCTTCTGGGGGCCCACGGGGCAGAAAAAAATCTCTGACAGGAGAAGTATTTTCTTCGTTGAGGTAATCCTAACAGATTAATTTATTTGGCCATGAAGGTCGTTCTTTTTAGAGCACTTTGAAAGCATGAGCAGAGCTAAGAATGCTTGAAAGTGCATGGAATTTGATTTACATTTTTAGAACAAAGAAACAAATGAAAATGTGACTATTGTCTTTATCTTCAGTGTTATTGTATGTGGTATCCTTCTATAATCTTCTCTTGTAATGATACTTAATAGCTGCCTTTGAGATATTAATGGAAATTGTCACAGGCAAGGGAGATATTACTGCATCTAATGAAGCAAAGGAGAACTGAAAGGAAAAAAGAACAATAAGTGAAATCTGAACAAATAAAAGAATTTAGCTTATTTCTGAATTTTAACCCTTTATATGAATAATGGTCATAAAATCAAGCTAAGAGAATACAGTTGCTATTTAACATAATAGTACTCTCTTCATGAAAACTTACAGACCAGTGAGAGTACATAGATTTTGTATATAAGAATTTAAGTGTATATGATTTGTCATCGTTAACACATCATTATAATAATAATACTGCTATAAAATATGTCCAATTTTTCATACACTGTACTAAATGAATTCTTTCTGACTGAAGATGATGCATGCTTCAAACAATTCATAACTAGGAAGATAAATCATTTTATAAGGAAAAAGTATTATTTGGGTAGAAAGTACAGCTCTTGTCAAAATACAAACGTGAGCATCATATTTAAGCATATAACCCACTATCTCTCCACTCATCTAAAGTCTAGAAAAATTACAATTGCACAGGAAGCAGATGTCCTGACCAGCTAAACAAGGAGTATGTAAGAGGAAGCTGTAAAATATAAACAGATATCTTAATAAATATATTAGCATTTTGTGGCAAATCTTCCATAATAATTACCTTTAGATGATGGAATGTTCAGTGAAAGACAAAAAATAATAGAATTTATTCCATTTCACAACCATTTGTTCACTACTTATTTTTCTGAGCCAGGGAAAGAAAATATTTTAAAACACTGTTTAGTTTTATTTAGAAGATATTTTACTTAAACTATATTTTAAAGTAAACTTAGATATATTTGATATTATTTAATAAAATATATTAGTTAAAGAATAAAAAATAAAAATTATATTAAATCTGCATGAAGCTCCAAGTTTATTGCAATTGGTTGGAGTTATTACAATTAATGGAAAAATTCATTGAAGGCCTATATTTTGCCATAGTTTTAAAGACAGTAAAGTCATAGAATTCACAAAATTTTTGATTTAATCCTTGAGAAATTCCCTTTTGTTGAAATTATTAATCTGTAAATTATACTTATTTCTGAAGATAAATCTATGTTTTTCTACATTCAGTGTTTGCAATGAAATGGTTCAGAAATGCATGGAAGGTAAAAAAAACAGAAGAAAACCACAGAAAGCAAGGAAAACTAGATTGGCTTTTTTTGTTTGCTTGCATTTGATTTTTGTGCATGTGTGGGTTTATAATGTGTTCTTTTTTTTTTTAGTCTTCTTTGTTGTGGTTGAGGTTTTTGTTTTGTGGCAGTTTTTTTTTTCATATGTGTGTGTGGTTTTTTAGTTTTTTTTGGTTGGTTGGTTATATTTTTAGGCTTTTTTCCACCTGTGCATTGATCACAGAACAATCAGATCTATTACATCTGTAACCTGAAATTACAATGATTACAAAAAAATGTGCAGAATTTCATTAAAACTGGTTCATTTTTTAATAGGAAAACGTGTTTACAAACCCAAGCATCTTATGTATATACTACGTATGCAATGTTGCTTCACACAAATGAAAATGTTATGAAGTGATTTTTATGTATTTTAATGGAATTGTAATTTCCATCGAACTGGAATTTTGAAGTATAAGCCATCAAAAATCATTACTTAGTCACTAAAATAGCAAATTGTCATGTGAATTTCTGACAAGAAATTGAGTTTACTGAATTTCGTTAATGAATTTGCTGCCTGTTCAAATATATGTACTTAGAAGTAATATATCCGTTTAAAGAAATGCCAAACTTGTTCTATTGCAATGATTATGAGACTTATCAGCTGACAATATCAATAACAGAAATTTAAATCCAAGGAACCAGAGGTCTGATATTTTTATATATTAAACAGCTATATATGCCTGCTGCAATTACACTTATATATATGAACATAACCAACTTTCAGAGGCAGATGAGAATGCAGTTGATTAGGCATGAGTGGGAAAAGCAAAAATTTAAGAGCATAAAGCAAGATAAGAAAGATTAAAACAATGCAATGTTTCTAGATTTTCAGTGATTAATTCAAAATTCTACTATTAAAATCATTAGCCAAAATAATCTTGATTTTAATATATGCTAAGCAATGTAACAATTGGACTGCTTCTGAGCCTAGAGGTGATATAATAGAAATCTTAAGGGATATGTGTGAAGTGTGAACAGGAAATATCTAGGGAGTATCTATTATGTCTAAAATTTAATACAAAATATATGAAAAAGATTGAAATCCCAATTGCTTATAAACCAAGATATATATACATATATCTTAACCAATCACACTTTCTGTGGCTACTTTAATGTTTTTATCTTTTTCCTGACTTCGAGTCAATTTGACAAGCAAAAATACCCTGAGCAAGCCTGTACTCAGATGATTTCTAAGCCATTCTAGTAAACATGGACTGTTTTTTTTGTCTGAAATTTGCAGCAGGCTAACTTTTTCTGTGTAAAGATGGTGACTTGTGAACCAAGCACTTGAAACCAATGTTCCATTTAAATCACCTGTGCTATCACAGAAGAAAGAAAAATATACATTTTCCAAGGCTTTGTGGGGAGGTATTTGTTGACTCTAAAATAAGTTACAGAACATTCCCTTCATTTCCAGACTGTTAATGCTTATCCATAGCTTAAGTAAGAATACTTACTTTTTCTCTTCAATTGTGAACATTACAAACAGAGATTAGTGGCCTTTCACTTCAGAGCTGTCAGATTTAAAGTGACATGAAGCTATTAACATGCTGTTGGAAGTGGCCAGAATCTTCCTCTGAGATTCTTCTGTCTTTTGTGTTTCAGATTTTTTTCCCCTATCTAAAGATCACTAAAACCCTTAGTTTGAACTGTTCTCATGATGATCACCCATTCCCTTTTAATTGAATCAGGCCTTGGCAGAGTTATCTTCCAATTATTAGTGTTCCTTTGCAGCCCCAGATATTATACACTTCAAAAAGTCATTTTATCCCACATGAACTACTTTATGATGTTCCATATGAAAGAGTTTGAATGCAATAATTACAAGGCCTCCAACATATCTGTGAGATGATTGGTTATAAAAGGAAATCCAACACTCTTGTTGGATTTATACTCCAGTAACTCAAGAGCTCACCAAAAATACCCTACAAGTACATATCTCTAAATATGAAACAAAATTCAAAAATCAGGAGAAAAGATGGAATCTCAATAAAGATTAAGCAGGGGTACACATGCAGTGTTTATATTTTTGTGTTCTGTTACTTGTTACCTTTTAGTTTTTTGTTGCTGTATGGTCTCCTAGCTGTTTATAAAATCCCTGAGAAAATGAAGATATCTTTCATTTACAGAGTTTTATCTCTGGATAAGATTCAAACCTGTGTGAAAATGTGTCCATTTTATAGTAAGCACAAACAGCTATTCACATATTATTGAGACTTAGTGCAAATGGCCTCCAACGTGTGTGGAATAGAAAAGATTTTCTACTGTGCGAGCTCTGACAGGGAGCATTTTCACTGAAGATGTGAGGTGAAACTTTGGGTCACTGAATACACTGAAGTTTTGATAACAACTCTAGGCAGCGCCTCACAAAGTTTTATGAGTTGGATATTAAAGACTACTTCCTATAGATATAAACCTGGGGGTTACTATCCATTTGCACATCCTTTCACACTCTTACTTCTTATTCCACTTAGATATTTTCACCTTTGAATAAGATTTCTTCTTCTTTTCTTAAAATTTTATATCAAGTGTTTAAATGTAGCTGTGTTTATTTAACTGCTCTCATAAATGCTATTAAAGCCATGTTATTTTTATTTGCAGTAGGGCTAAACTTTGTGCTTTTAAAAAGAATAAAAATTTTCAAAGAAACAGTAACTTCATATTTTGGTTCATACATATTGTTACTATGAGAACCTAGTGACATTTACAATAGCAGTCACAGCGAGAAAACAGAGGAAATATTTTTTTCCCTGTTAAAAACTAAATGGCTTTTTTCTACTTGCAGAAGCAGCATTTCCTTGCTCTTCATCATTCCAGAAATTATGGTTTTGGTTGCTTGAAGATATGAGATTTTAGAGACCTTGAGCTAAAATCCTTGTCCTTGATCAACACTTTAATTTTCCAGTATTTTGTGATGCTGGATATATCAGTTGCCATTTTACTACTTCTATCTTGCTTTTTAAAAAAATAGACAGTTTGAAAAATCTTTTTAAAACACAAACAAACACACACCTGGAGTCTTGTCTTTAAAGTTTAAAACTCTTTAAGTAAAAAGAACTTGACTGTTACCAGGTAGAAATAATAATGATCGCTTTTCATGCTTACCTGTACTTTTTAAAAAAGCTGGAATCAATTTAAATTAATTTAATACAGATAATCAAATCTCTTCTACCTAATTAATTTATATAAACCTTCCAGAATGTGTTATCACGCTCACTTTATAAATTAGAAGAGAGATACGAAGATGAAAGCTCAATGTAAAAACTGAGACTTGAACCCAATCCTTGTCATAAAAGACCCACCCAATAAATGGATTTGGATGCTGCATTTTAATACCATGACATATTTGCAAAATAAAAGAATTTAAAAATTTTAAAATTGTGGTTGAAACAAGATTGTCAAAAACCAATACCAGCTACCACTTTGAATACACTTTATTCCTAAGCTACCCCTAAGAAATATACATATGTCTTCATTTTAAATGAAAGAAATCATAGCTTTGTATATAGACATGGAAACTGCTTCCATAATTCCGAACTATCTCTATAGACAGTTTAACTGACATTGGGATAAAGTTTTAAAATTATTTGAAAATATTTTAAATATGTTCTAAACTTTAAAAAATCCTCATAATAAAGAATAATAGTAAATAGTAAATAAGAAAGAAATAAGAAATAAGAAATAAGAAATAAGAAATAAGAAATAAGAAATAAGAAATAAGAAATAAGAAATAAGAAATAAATTTTTTAAATAAAAATAAAGACCCCACCTCCCACAAACCTCTTGGGTTGCTATAACTGAAGTTGAAGAGATATCCAGGTACAGCAGAATATGATTCACATGAAACCTCAGGAGTCAGAAACAGAATGACATTCCCTCCTACTAAAACTGTGGGGAAAGAAAGCAAGAAAAACAACAGCCCTCTCTGTAAATTATCATCTCTGATTACAGGGAAAAAAAAGAGAGAGGGAAGCACAAGCATGTTGCAGTGTAACGAGCACTACCTGAGAGCAGCACTTCCCCGCGCATGGCCTCATTCTGTACATAGTGAAATCAGTAACAAGGGTTCTTCTTGACTTGAGTGGATTCAAGATTGAGTTTACTGGCATTGCGCCCAAGAGGCATCATTGAAACTGTAAGAGCAAGGCCAGAGACTCCAGTGGGAATCCATGCATTGACTGAAGCATGTCCTTAAGCAGATATCTGAGTCCCATAAAGTCAACACATTCAAATATGTGCTTTAAACCGAGAACACGCTTTGTTGAATCTTGGGCTTTGGCAATTATTTGAGACATCAGGTTTTACTAACTTTACAACTAAGCTGCTAAAACATTTTGTAAAATAAATAATGCTAGTGATCATTTTTATATGAAAAAAAGAATTCCTAAAAGTATTATTAGTTAACAAAATGACAGGGGCTTACTTGTTTTTATCATAATATGGATTTGCTCTTGTCATTGCTGGAAGCATAGCTACATCAAGTAAACAAAAAAAAAAAAAAAAAAGCAGGCTTAAACAAGTTTTACAGGTATAAATAGTCTTTCTCATAAAGTTACAGTTTATCTGTTCTGCAACAGATGCAGAGCATCCTCACAGGCACTTGCAGAAACCTGAAAAGCTGTGAACTTTGTTTTGCAGAAAATAGATGGAAACAGGTTTCTTTAAATATGGATGTCCGATTATGAAAAATTTTCCAGAATTTTGTCACTTTATAAATACCTAAAGTTAATTGGATTTGATAGATATTCAGGATCTTATAAGACCAGAATATTTATCAAGATTAATTGCAGATTCAGGAACTTCATTTTTAATACAAGCTTCAAAGGGATTTTTGCAGGCATATGTGTAGAGACAGGTAGATACATGAAGATGTAGATAAACTGGGTTTTAGTTGTAGACATATATACTTTTTTATTTTTTTAATTTTTTTTTAAGATTTAGAAAGACTTAACAGTCTTTACTTTGGTACTGGTTGACCTCTTAATTCTCAATTTATTGACTGATGTATTTGTACTCTTGATCTATTCGCAATTACTTGTGAATTTAACTTCAGTTCCATTCATGTTTTTAATACCTATGAAGACTGAAAAATCAGTCTACTTTTACAAAATTTGTAGCTAAAAAAGAGTGAAATACTCTTAATTGTGAAATCACCCTCACTGTTATTTAGAAAAAATATTCTTGTTTAGGCTTTTGAGATGCATAAATATGGGTACAAATAATGAGTTCTTCTTTTGAACTGGTTTAATAAATGTTTTGCCAAACTCCACTGATGTCGTAAAATACAAATTTCCATATTTAGATAAAACTACTTCTGACCATTTAAAAAAAAAAAATTTAACGTAGTTTAAGAATATTCTAGGGAGTTTCTAGGAACAGAAGTTGCTTTTTATTGTGAAAGTGAGACCATTTTATTTTTCTTTGTTTCTGAGTGTTCTTCCTTCCCTAAGCAAAGCTTCTAATTGTCCCCAAGAAGGGACACAATTATTTGCTTTAAAAAGATTGTACACTAATCTTTTTTCCTACAATATCCTTAAGTAATTTATAAGTGCTTATTTCAAACTGAGGAGTTTGACAGTGCCCCTAGTGAATCTTGATATACATGCCTTACAATTCATACACAAATGATACTACATGAAATATTCATTAGGAATACTCTAAATTATGTACCAAACAACGAGGGTACTGTCATTGTCACACTTTTCGTCTGGTAAATATCCCAGTGGGCACAATGAATTCACTTATATCTCACAAAGAGTTTCCCAACATGTTTCAATTATTTATCGTATGGCTACAGTCTTCCATGTGCACATTCATGTTTTTGTTTTTCAGGGTTTTCTGAAACACACTCTCATATTCACTGCACTAGAATACATAAAACCTGTAAAGAAAGGCATTAGCTTATACTTAACCAAAGTGAAATACATTCAGAGTAGTTTGTGTATTTAGACTGCTTTGATATCTGGTCACAGCATAAACAGAATAGACTTCAAGAAGAAATTGTTAAGTGCTTCTAAAACCTCCAGAAGATTTTTCCCACTAACTCAAAGCGAAGCACACAAGTAAGAGAATGTGGGAAAAAGGATCTCTACCACGTTTACAACAGGCAGACATCATATGGTGATAAGAAGCAACAAGTCTGTCATGTGATGAGATGAATGGTGTCATTTGTGACTTCTTGAAAGGCAGATGGGGAGCACATGGTACTTCCTTGATGCATGATGCCAAATGACACTTATCACTTTAAGTAGCTAGAATACTCAGACATAACAGATCCATTTGAAAAGTGCATGGAACAATGGTAAGTTCTTACAAATATTTAACATCTTCTGAAATGTCACATTTCATTAATAACATTTCAATAATATAAAGTAGCATAAACCTAGTTTTTTAAAATAAATTTAATAAAAACTTAAATTTTTCTACCCACCCTTTTTAGTTCCTTAATCTACCTTTAAAGCAGGGATGGCTTGCAGGTAGATTATGGAGGCACTGAAGATCCTGTACAATATAAGAGAGAAGAACCAGCTTTTCTAATTTACATTTCCTTAACTCAGTGGTATACAAAAATAATATGTAAGGGCAGAAGGTTAGGTTTGAGCCTGCCTGAGCTGATGACAAAGCTAAGGAGGGAGCACAGGCTATGGAACTATAATAATGAATGAAAATTCCCTGGTTTACCAAGGGTTGCAGAGGACATGGTGGCTTAAATGGTCCTCTCCCCAGTTTGATTAACCACCCCTGCTACTGCTCCACAGCTGGCTGCCCTCATTGCTGATATAACTGTGAGGATGCTGTTAAGCACACCAGGATTTAAAAAAACTTGTTTATTTTTAGTGAAGGAGAAAGATGTGTCTAACCATGAGTATCTTCCCAGTGCAACACCATGAATAGAAGTTCAGGTGCCACAGTTGTGGTGAAAAAACCCACAAAAACTGAGCAGCCGGAGACAGTGAAATGGGAGGTGACTTTCATTGCAAAGCTTGCATGGAGACTGCATCTAGAGTTTATGAATGTTAAATTGTGACAATTTTGGAGAAAACGATGCTTTTTTAAATATTGAAAGCAAGGAAAAATAAGACTTTGTTATATAATTTATTCTTCTATAGTTCCAACAACATTGCAGAATATATTTTCTTTGATGTATGAAAATGCCCTCCATGTAAAAAGACAGTAATTCTTGTGTTTTTAAGAACACGAATATTATTTCTCATTTTCTGATTGTTCTATGAGAAGAAAATAATCTAAATGTTACATTTTTATTTTCTTTATTGCGACTACTAGTTCTCAAAATTCAGAAATAGTATAAGAAATGAACTATTTCATTTTGTCACTTGCTAGCAATTAGTCTAGCTTTAAAAGCATTAGCCACAAATAAGATATTACAGGGAGCTGCAGAAATGTGTAACAAAAATTATATTAATGGAAAAAACTTAAATCCAAAGTCTATAGAAGCTCTAGCTATATTAATCCATTAAAAAAAATCTAAGAATAAATTATATTGATATATCTGTGTCACTATCAACCTTTTCTGATTCTTAGACTCTTGGATGCTTAAATTTCCTTAAAGAAAATTATATATAAAATAGCTTAAGTGTTCTTTTGTGGACGTTTTAATGAAATATATTTATTGAGAAAACTTTGAGTTTAATGATTAATGATTAATTGGCATTTTCTTTACAAATATTTTCATATTGAATGAAATACATGTTTAGCAAGAGACACTCTTGGCCTTCATACAAATGGAGGACAGAAAATATATCATTTGTTTCTAGGATATAGCTGAAAAAATATAACATTTTAGTAGCAAACTCTTTACAAAATCTGTATTTGCAGATTCCCTCTTTCAAATACTACTTCTATCCTCACTCTACAGCTCTATTAGGAGGATGTCTCAATAAGGTAAATGATATACAAAAGGCTTTGCTGTCTCTCTCTGTACTCCCTTCTTAAAAAAAAACTAATTACTCCCTCTCTCATCATCATGGGCAAAGCACCTGTATGTTTGATTCTGTAGGTTTACTAGAAAGAAGGGGCAAAAAAATCCAACAACTATCAATAAGTGCAATTAAATTTCAGTAGAAATGCTAAATTTTATGGAACATTACTGCTTAATACACATTGTGGCTATGGACCAGCTTAAGTTTAAGGTTAAAGTTATACTATAACATGACACTTTCACTCTGATAAAACTATTTTCTTGATTATTAAAACCTACAAAAAGAAGAGAGTGCAGATGATGTGTAGTTTTCTTAGGAAAAACAATGTTAAGAATAAAATTTTGTGGGTCTTTTTTTTTTTTTTTTTAAAGGAAGCATCCAATTATTTAATATTAGATTGGATTAGTGCATATAGGCATATAAAACTATTAATAAACCCTCTGCTAGAAACTCGACTGACTTTCACCAACTGGTGACAAAGAATTCCAGGCTCTGTAAGCATTTCTGTCACTGATTTTTTACGAAACTTTGTGAGCAGGCTGAGATGTAAGGATTTATTTAAATCATCATTTAGTCAGGTAGCTGATGCTCTTTTCCTGTGACAGAGGGCATGGTGGTCTAGAGAGTTAATTTGTAGCCCTTTGAGGAGCCCTAAACAAAAGGTGAGTAGGTAGCATCTGGCTGGTCTTACTTTAATTTGGTGACTGTGTCAGCTTAGGCAGCACCTGCTGCCATTCATTTCTGCTCCCATTTCACCCCTTAATACAGCAGGCAAAATGTTTTCAGATTTTCACAGAAGATTGTTAGATTGGTCGAGTTTTGGCTTTGAATTCCATTTCTCTAGTTTCCCAGTGGCCTTCTCCACAAACACAGTGCAACCACTACCTCTCAATTAGCCATGTTTCTCAGGGTAACTACTGAGTGATTAAAGTAGTTAATTGTCAAATTTCTGTTTTAATGGAAAGTGTCATACCACTAGTCCACAAAAATTCTTCCAGTTCTGTTAGTGGAGCACTTCTGAGTCCGTCAGGGGACATGAGCTTAGAGAGGACAAGTAACTGATTTATTTTAAGCATTTGTTTCACAGAATAATAGAATCCTAGAATGGCTTATGTTGAAAGGAATCTTTATCTGCATTATCTGATTTCAACCACCCATGCCATTGGTAGTGATGTCATTCAATAGATCAGGTCGCTCAGGGTCCCTTACAACCTGGCCTTGAACAGTTCCAGGAACAGGACATCCACAACTTCTCCGGCCAACATGCTCCAGTGTCTCACTAACCTCTGAGTAAAAAATTTCTCCCTAACATCTAATCTAAACATGCTCTCTTTTTGTTTAAAATCATTTCCTCTTCTCTGTCACTCTGTCTGTGTGGAAAGTCCCTTTCCCTTCTTTTTCATATGTTCCTTTAAGGTAGTGAAAGTCTGCAATGAGGTCTCCTTGCAGCCTTCTCTTTTCCAGGCTGGACAACCCCGATTCTCTTAGCCTGTCTTCACAGGAGAGATGCTTCAGGCCTCTGATGATCTTAGTGACCACTTCTGTGGATCTGCTCTAACAGATCCTTGTCTTATGCTAAGGATCCAGAGCTGGATGCAGACCTCCAGGTCTCACAAGGACAAGCAGGGGGTAGAGTCATCTCCCTCATCCTGTTGGCCACACCTCCTCTAGTGTGGTGGGCCTTCTGGAAGGATGCTGGTTCATGCCCACCTTTTAATCCACAGGAACCCCTAAGTCTTTCTTGGCAGGGCTTCTCTCAATGACTTCTCACAGTCTATACTCATCTGGGATTTTCCTGACACGAATGTAGCAACTTAGACTTGGTGAACTCCATGAGCTTCTATTACTTCTCAAGTCTGTCTAGGGTCCTCTGCATGACATCCCATCCTTTCATGGCAACTGCACAGCTTGGCTTCGTGCTATCTGCAAACTGGCTGGGGGTGTGCTCATTCCCATGGTCTATATCACCCTTGAAAGATGATATTTAAGAACACTGTGCCCAGCACAGGGCCCTGAGAGACACCACACATCACCAGCTGCCACCTGAGTATAAAGTCATTGACTACACTCTCTGGTTCTGCCCATCCAGCCCATTGCTGTTCCATTAAATACTCCTTTCATCAAATCCATGTCTCTCCAGTTTGGAGATAAGGATATGATTTGAAACTAAGGCCTTGTAGAAGTCTAGGGACACAGCATCAATTGATCTTCCCTTCTGTCCCATTAAAAGACCACCAGATTGGATAGGCAGGATTTGCCCCTAGCAAAGCAGTGCTGGCTGTCTTGGATCACTTACTTGACTTTCATATGTCTCAGAGCCTCTTCTAGGAGGATCTGCTCCATGGTCTTCCCAAGTGAGGCTCACTGGTCCATAGTTCCCTTGATCTTCCATTCTCCCCTTTTTAAAAATAGGAGCAACATTTCTTTTTTCTCTGTCACCAGAGACTTCACCTGACCACCATGACTTTTCAAATATGATGAAGAGTGGCTTGGCAACATCAGCCAGTGTCCTCAGGAATACATGCCCTCCATTCCCATGGATTTGTTGCTATTCAGTTCCATCAGCTGATCCTGAAACTGTGGCTTGCTTACAGGGAAGGACTTCATTCTCACCATACCCATCCAGATGTCTGGGGACTTGCAGATATTGAAATCCTGACTGCCAGTGAAGACTGAGGTAAAAAACTCATAGAGTACTACAGCCTCTTTCATATCAATCACCACCAGTTCTCTCCTGCTTGTTAGGGGCAACTCTCCTTGGCCTTCCTTTTCTGACTGTAAACTTACAGAATCCATTTTGGTCATATCTCTTTCCAAGTAATTGCCCAGCTTTGCCTTGGCTTTCCTCATCCCTACACTTTCAAGCTATATCCTGTACTCCCCCAAGGTCACCTCTCCCTGCTTCCACTGCCTGTGTATTTCCTTCTACCTTCTCAGTTTGAGGAGTAGACCTTTGCTCATCCATGCCTTTTTCTGACCTGCCTTGCTCAAATTCCTACACATTCCTCTACACATAAACATTATGTTGTCATCATAACTTGTAAATTAGAACTTATTTAATTTTGTTATATTTTATTTTTGGAACAATGAAGTTTAAGAACCATGAAAATAACTGCAATCAAAAGTTTGAGAAAAAAAAAGATCTACTCCTTTCACACATCTTTGGGCCCAGTCTTGCACTTTGTACTTGAATGAAATTGCCCATCACATAGGACAAAACTCTAATGTCAACAAAGTTAACCCGCTTGACATCTTTTCAGACGAAATGTCTGGCTTTTCAAAAATCAAGCGATTTCAGTTCTTAAACAAAAACAACTGCTTCCTTCACCTGATTTCAAGAGGAACTTTGCCAGCAAAAAACCTGCACAAGTGGCCCCATTGTGTCTACTCACCCTTGAATGATTGCTGCTTAGCAGTTTCTCTTAAGAAAACTGTGCATAATCAAAGTTAGACAATGGGAAAAACAATGAATATGAATGACTCTTGGATGTCTGAGAGCCTTTGTTATGCTGCCACCAATGTACACAAGAAAAGAGCTATATATGGGACCATATGAGGTGATCAAAACATTAACCAGACATTGTAACCATTTTTCAATATTCTCAGCCCCGAGTGTGTGTTTGAAAGAAATGTGCTACTTGGAGCAAAGCCATTTTTTAGTGTGTGTGCCCTGTATCTTTGCTTACTCATGGCGGTGGTGGTGACAGAAGTGCTGACGCCGGTCCCAGAAGCAGCACTAGAAATACCTCCCTCTCCCTTCCTTGCATTCAAACCTAATCCAGACATCTGTGAAAGAGAGATGTCTACTTTTACAGCAGCTTGCTTGTCCAGAAACTAGCACTGAAATGCATGATTTTACGGTTAGTTTTCCTAAAAGTACACTTGAAATGATAATGAAGACATGAATGTTGGAGGGCCGGGCTGCGGTTCTGCTCCTTGCGCGACAGACGGAGCAGCGGAGGCTGAGCGTGTCCTGGGCTGTGCCCGGCCCGGGAGGGACCCGGCTGGCTGGGAGCCCTGAGGGGCTGCAGTCCTTTGCTGTGCCTGCCTGGGGTGCCTCACTTTTCCTGAGCTCTCTGGGAATGCCATGAGCTAGGCTGTGAACTCCCAGCCTGGCTTTGCTGCAGGTGCTGCCGGCAGCTCAGCGCTTGGACCCACGCACAGCCAAGTTACTGCCCCTTCTCAGGGCATCACTGCTTCCTTTGGGACAATCACCATTACTCACACGTCTTAAACTCCCAGTTCCCAGGAACCATCTCATTTACTGGGTGATATTTATTTGTAGCTATTCCATAAAGTGTAACATACTATGTTTGTGTGTGCATGCCAGCCTGCCTGGGTACACATACAAATCGAAGTATTAAAACCCTGCCTGGTAAGTATGTGAGATTATTTTCAATCCACAAACTGAATCTGAAATGCCTTTAAAAATAATAATGTTTTTCTTTAAGCAAAATTACGAAGTGGGTAATTATTGGAGGCATACTGCACAGTGTACTTGGTGATATCAGAGTCAGGTTTATTAAGAATGCTATTTGTTAGGCAGTCTTTATAAACACAGTATGCTTTAGCTGCTGACCTACTAATTGCTAGGTCATGTATCTAGTTGTTAGGTTGATTTTCTTCCAGGTGATCTGTACAAAATAGCTGTTTGTGAGATCTAACAAGATCAAAAAACCTTGTGAAATGACCTTAAGTCAGAAAAAATTGTATATCACCATGCCATGTGGGTACTTTGAGGTACTGCTTACAAAAATAGGGCTAAATAAATAATTGACTGATACTACTACTGCAACTACTACTACTAATAATAATAATGATAATAATCTTTAATGATGAACCTGATACACTGTTTACTGTGTGTTGGTCACAGTCTCATCATTTATAGAGTTATTTTTTGCTATGATTGACAAGGATTAGGAGATAAATCCAAATGAGAATTTTTTTTTTTGTTTTAGCATCTCATGAAAACTACCCCTTACTGAAGTTTAAAGTATTGCCTGACAGGCAATGCAAATGTAATGCAAAGACAGAAAAGAACTTTTAAAACCGAGATAACAATTTCATTTGTGGAATGTGTATTTAGTTTATTAAAAATTAAGCTCCTCATAACTGCTGTTACAGAAATGAAGTACAACATAAGCAGAATTCTCTCTAAATTATTGTATGTATTTGATACAAGCATGGCAACTAAACACAGGGTCAAATGACTACTAGCACTCTTGATTGCATAGCCAGGTGCTAGCAAGCAGAAAATCCACAGACAAATTTGCATTTTTTTCTACCTTGCTCCAAATTAAAAGTACTGTGAAAAAGTGTGGCAGTGAGTAAATCTAACCATTTTCATGACTGTCAGTGGCACAATCTCTGAGAACTTAGTATATTGTTATACCTAAATTTTTTTCCAATAACACCCTTGATAATAAATTTTAGGAAGAGTAACTGTGCATATTGAGGCATATTTAGTCTGGTGAGGTTTATATGAGACACTCTCTCTACTTTTTCACACAAAGCAGAAGCCTGTGCCTCAGTCTAGGCATACAAGTCTCTTGGCTTGGCACAAAGAAGTGCAGCATTCAACAACCATGACAACCTTGCCTATTTACCTTTTCTCACTCATTCACAAACCCACATCTAAGATTGCATTCCATGGCCTTTGCTTGGAGTTTGGTGCAAAGTCTTTCCTTTTAACACTGTTAGTGTAGGCAGAGAGAAAATAACAATGAAAAAATGGAATTTGGACTAGGGTGGAAAAGTTAGTTGATTCTTTAAACAGAAAGTCAGGGAAAGGAAGAGGGCTGCACACTCAGAAAATTAGCTCAAGCAGTTACAATAATTTTCCAGTCAAATTATTCAGATATGCTGAAATTTATTGGAATATGATGACTTGTTACTGAATATAGACATTCAAATTTTTCTTCTATTTAGACCCTATTTTTAATTTTCTGATCTGATTGCATCAGTATGTCAGGGATACATCAAAAGCACCACACTGATATCAGAAGGGAAACATATTTTTTTGTGGGATCCCTAATTGACAATAGAAGAAGTATTGGTGCAAATGAAAATATAAATAGAATATTAAAGTAGTCCAGGATCTTGTAGCTCATACACTGTAAAATTAATTTATAAAGCCATTTCAGGAGTGACCTAAATATCAAGCCAAGTACAATTCTAAAAGCTTCACCTAATCCCTAACTGGGAAGCTGGAGTAGCTGGCATTTTACAGCAGTTACTACATGGTATTATTGGCAGCAGTTCTACAAGCTGCACATATTAGACTAATTACCATTAAACTATATTAGTTTCTGTTGATTTCCTGGCTAAAAGTTCAGAAGATCTTACCTTTTTCCATGTGATGTGCTTGCCAGGTTTTACAGATTTCTCAGGACTTCATAAGTAATATAACACCTTGTGTGATGTAATTTCAATACAGCAATTGTTTATCACAGAAATGATCCTCAACCTGGCTCAGATCTAAGAAACTTTTGTGAGTGCCACTTTGCCCTTGCCCACCTGTTTTATGTTTCTCCTCCTCCCCTTATCTACCTTTTCCACACAACAAGACAATCCAAAGTGTGGGCCATTTAAGTGTCACCAGGTCTGTAAGGCTCGAAAAGCTCTGCCAGTTAACATAAAACAAAATCACTGTTGGTTCCATGGAATCACATTTCTCCACCACAAAGAAAAATGAGAGGAGAGGAAAGGTAGCTTTAGAGTGGGGGTTTGAATGAGGACACTTTGTGAATGTGAATGGAAACTCTACATTCTTTGTTATTTTAACAGGCTGTGTCTGTTCTCCTTGAAAGAAATTGTATAAGAGAAGATTGGATTAAGTAGTTTTTATTTTATTTCAATGCACTTGTGCACTTTTACAAAGATCAACTTACTTAGCCATGTAATAAACTCTTGTTTTACAATAGTAGTAGTGCATATTATACCACTGCAGGTATCTGTAAAGCAGGGGATCAGAGCAGGGAAACAAAACATTGGTTTCTTTGGTGAATGAAGCATATATCATTACCTTTAGCCAGTATGTCAGATATAACTTGAACCTTTGGCAAGCCAGTCAGAACAATGTGCAGGTGCCAGTTAATCAGCTTTGAGCAATTGTGCCTATTCAGATCACTACCTAATTCTTTGCAATTAAACATTTGATAGGTTGGTGTTTATGATAAAAATCCTGAAATTTTCTTAGAACAAAAACCATTTTTGATCTACCTAATGCAAAACAAAATCCATCTTTTAGCGATCAAGCACCTCTTCATTAGAGACACTTGCAATTTTATACAAGAGTAATCCACAGAAACAAGTATAAATACTACAAAATATAAAAATCATGTATATTGTTGTTAATTTGTGAAAAATTATGTTCTGTAAAAAAATCCTTTAATCTTTCAGGAAATTATAAAACCTTCTATTAAGAATTTTACTATTTTAAAATTTTGACTGTACTCCTTGTATTTTTTGCTCCATCTGAACTGGTTCCAGTAGAAACAGGCTATTCAAAGTTATTATTTCAAGTTGCAAATGAATTTTCCCAATGTGATGTATTGGCTATAGAGTTTAATATAAGGAGGTGGACAAGAAACAGCATAGATGTCAGCAGTATAAGGAGCTTAGAGAAATAAGAAGGCATTAGAAGGTAAGAAAATAATTATGGATAAAATATATACAAATGAAAATAAAAATATATATAAAGCAAAAATAAGGTTTAGTAAGTATTATAAAGGTCCTGTTTTACAAAAATGAATGCTGTTTTCAAGTTTTCTGTTATATATCCTTTATTATGTAGTTTTGGGGGGATTTTTGTTAGTTTTGCTTTGCTTTGTTTTGCGTTTATTTTTTGGGGTTTTTTTGTGCTTATTTTTCTTTTTCTTAGAATAAAACTCTTTCCTTTGGTATCAGAAATATTCTACAGAATTTTAACCTTTTCAAGAAAACATTAAAAAGTTTCTAATACTATTAAATAATTACCCTTGACAGAACAGAAAATTTAAATCAAATTGAGTTTCACTGAAAATATTCTGAACCATCCACAAGAAGGTTTTCATTCAATAAGTTGCTCATACAGTTATCATACAAGAATTGATCAATAAAATAAAAATGAGAAATTGCAGGAAGATATTTAAAAGGCTGTTGTGATAGGCAAAATTATGTCATTGAGAACAGGAAAGAGAGAGAAAAAGAGCGAAAACTTGCACTTAATAGAAAAAAAGCTAAAGGAAGCTAATTTGGTCTTCCACTAAATATGAGTTCTTTTATGGAAGATGAATATGCAGACATTGATTGGAAATATTTTACATGAATCCTGGAAAAAATAACTTATAGGATCAAATAGCATTAATCATGATAAATCTGCAGAGAAATAAATTATTAGATTCTATTAGAAGAGAGGTTCTCACTGCTGTGATGTTCTAGAAAGATAAAGTATCATATAATCTTAACAAAAATAAACCATTTTGAAAATTTTCCAGCATAATAATAGGTATTTTGAGAAATTCACATACTATGGAGAAGTATATATTCTGGGTTCTATGGCCGAAGAAGGATAAAATGTTTGTTCTTGGGAAAGAACAGACTTAACATTTTTGTTTCCAGGAAGATGCAGCAAAGAAAAAACATCTGTATGCAGCTCTCTGCTTTTCTGGGCATCTGCTATAATTCTGTCACTTCACTCTTAATCTGAAATGTTTTGTTGAGAGTACCAATGTGCACAAGTTGGTGAGAGAATCCATTTATGGATTTCACAGAATCAGTTTAGTTGCTACAAATAAACCTTGCCACAGCAGGTTATTTCTAGGATAATTCATTTATTATATTTGAATTTTGAAAAATTCCAGTTTTTCAAAAAATTAACAGATTTGAAGTTATTAGAAAAAACATTTACTGATTCATACAACTAAAATGATATGTAATTCATATGAGGATATTTTAAGGATATGTTAGTTTTATGACCAGAAAAAACTGTCACAAAAATAATGGCAAGCTATTTAAAAAGTCATTAGTAGATTAGAACCTGTTAATGTATTTGATGTTATAAGAGAAAGCATAAGCAAGTATTTGACTGTCTAAGGCTATAGCTAGGTTTTTATTTCTCAAGAACACCAACTTTACATAATGATGACGCTTACTAGAGAGACCATTCACAGATCATTTACAGAAGCAGTTAGGACACTTTTACTTTTATTTTTCCTATTAATTGCTAAAATTTCTTGTCTTTAGTTGTGTTTCCTTATTTGCATATTTCTGTTAAGATATTACTTACCACAACAAGATCCCAGGGTTGTGATAGAACATTTTGCTGCCCCTGTTCTTGCAATGTATAATTTGTGTCACTTTCAAACTCTTGTTTTTTGGTCTCACTTTCTGGTTTAGGGTACAGGCAAGAGTTTTTATGGGTGTCTGTAAACAGTGCTATCCTGAACTTCTCTTAATTTCATGGTTGAATGTGCTGTAGAAGTAGTTATTTAATGCCAGATGACTTTATCTCCACTTTTGTTTTAAAATTATGTTAGATACATTCTCAAATATGAGCACACCAAAGAGATATGCATCTTACCACTGTTGAAAGATAAACCACTAAATGGAATGAATGTGCATAAAATCATCTGATGGTAGAGGGAAAAAGAAGGTCTTTTAAGGATAAATGTGAGGAAAACTTTATTTTCTGTAGAAGTTAATCTCAAATTTTGCCATTTTTAAAAAGCTTCCTAAAACTTCTCAAAGCATTTATTGAAACATTTATTTAACTTCCACTTAGTTAAGTGTTGCCATTCTTTTACACTAAGTGGTTATGACACTGTGTAAATAAGGCGAATGAAATCAGAATTAATAAGCTGAAGGGTTCCTCATTCAAAAAATTTAAGATATGCAACTCTCAAAAGCCATTTCTAATGATACTCCACTGACAGATAATAACTTCTATTTATTTCTTGTTCTTCCAAGTAGAACTATGTGCATAACCAGAAAAGCACTCCCACCCTTCATCTCCTAATTCCTTCCTTTATTTTTTTAATTATCAAATAATTTTATCACAAATTATTGTGATGAATTATTGCAGTTGGCTGCCACCAGCTGCAGCCATTCCATCATATTGCAGCCTGTTCAGGTGACATTCAGCATCTGTGGAGCCTGAACAGACACTATTAGGAACATAAAGCTGCAAAGTAAAAGGGCTTATTTTTGTCCTGTGTCTGCTGGATTTTATACCATTGATGGTGGAAAGTCTCTCAAATGGGTGATTGTAGCAGTTCAGAGTATTCAGCTCTGCTTTGCCTGTGGTCATCCAAGAGCTTCTCAGACCCTAGTGTTTACTGCTTTGAACCTGGATTGTTTACTGGTTTGGCACATATGCAGTAGAAGTTTTTCTTGAATATGTGGTTCAGGATTAGCCCTAATATTAAGAATCTGCATAATGAACTGTCACAAAGAAATGCTGGCTTTGTCAACCTTGCACAGCTGTACTTTGCATCAGCCAAACAATAAAAGAGTCCCCGTTGCCTGGTATTTATGCTCTGAATGACGTCTGCCTGCCAATTATAGTGAGTGATGTGGTCAGAAGTGGCTGCTGCAACTGGTGTTCAGCAGAGCAGCCTCATTAAAGAAAAAAACAACATTCCTCATATATGTATTGATAACATTTTTTTCCTGAATCAAACTACTGCAGGGTCACAAATTATTTTTTAAGGTAAAACTGCTTGCTTCCAGTTTTTAGCATGTACTCCCAAATCACTAACCTTTTTGGTTTTAAGGAAAATAAGGATAAAAAAGTTCCAAAATAAATTATTTCTTGCTGATTTCTGGATCAAATTGTTCATAAATCCAGAGGAGACTTGACTTTTCAGTTTTAGAAATTTAACCATATTTATGGCATGGGAATGAAGTTGATATGGGAAGCAATAGCACTTTCACTTTGTACTCTGTTTTCCCCAGAAGCCTTGTAGCATTTGCTATAAAAGACCTATTTTATTGGTAAATAGAAGTACAAAGTCTGTAATTCTGTATTGCTTATTGTGGGACACAGTTGGTTGAGTGACTTTAACCACTGAATGCAAAAATATTTTCCCAATTGTCATTTCAGTAGGTAGAAAAAAAGGCTGCAAGTTCAAGTACAAGTTCCAATTTAATTTTGCTAAAAATTAGAGATAAGTTCTGTACTTCTGTACAGACTGTCAATGAAGGCTTTCTCAAAAAATGTTTCCAAAACTAACATTAAAGATTACCAAAAAGAAAATACACTCTGTTTTAGTTCTTTCTAGTTTTCTGTTATCTCTTCAATCTCTCTCGCAGACAGGTGCTTCATTGTGCACAGCTGTTTTTCAAGCCCTGGCAAAAACAGTTGCAGAAAATAAAAATATTTGCCAGCTTTACTTTAGCAACAAGTGCTTTTACTTCTTTGCTTTTATTCCTCGTACACGAAAGTACACAGGTCCACACTGCCTCCATCACAGGAATCTGGCGCAGGCAACTGCTGTCAACCAGCAGCCAAGCATTTTGTGTAGACTGCTACTACTGGTAACAGTTTTCATTGGCAGTGAATTTGTCTCCAGTCCAAAGTCTGCCACTTTCTTCCTTATATTGTGTCCATTAACCCCGTCCTCAGACTCCCAACTCTTCTCAACTTAGCATGTATAACAACATAGAAAACTAAACTCCTTCCATCTGCAGCAGCTCAGCTCTGCTTAAAACTACTTCACTTTTATGAAGACTTCAAATAGAAAGTAGCCTTTGGCTGTAAGAGTTTTCTGTTGTTGTAGCTATTGAAAAGAGATTTGAACATGAGCATCACTTGTCTAGATCTGACAGAACACCAAGCTCTCTGATCTGCATAAAAATAGGTGAGGGAGAACAAATTAACAAATCCTTTTGAAATAAAAGAAGTCTTCAAACTGTCTTGATTCTCTTTTGAGAATGAGAATAAATAATCTGTTATTAGACTGCTTTCTCCCTGTAGTGTCAAAGTTGAGACCTGGGCCTATGTCTTGAAATGTTGCCTTTATCCTGTGAAATCAAGCTGTGTAGATATTTAGCACAATTTTTGCAATACAGGAAACATCTTAAAATTCATAAACTACATATTTTCTTCCTCTTTAAATTGCACAATGACTACATTCTCTCTTCCCAAGTGCCCTCTGTGGCTAAAAGGCTATTTCTGTAAAATAGAGAGCATTGGTACAATTTATTCCTGCACACTGGGATAAACTCCATGAGATGATCATCTCACCTGTAATTGTTTTGGGAAGGATTATTTTTGCCACTGAGGCTGCATCACAATTCATATAAAGTATATATGAATGTCTTGAGATTCAGGAACCTTGTAAAGAACATTCAAAAATGCTCACTTGTAGACATGAATGGTGAGTGCAATTAGTTGCTCTGTGCTAATGAAGGATAACGAACGTCAGGAATCTAAGCTTGTGTGTGAGCATGTTTACCCTGGATCCTAAAACCTGAGAGATTTATATTAGTAACTTTTCTGAAGCCAGAACTTTATACCAAAGCAGTTCTTCATGGACTTCAGGATGGGAAGCAAATTGTTCTCAGATATGCATCTTTTTTCCTAAGCAAAAGAAAGAAAAAAGTATGTCTCTTCTAACTCACCACTTTTGTTGAAGAAAAAACTTCTTCAAGAGATGTACTTTGACCCTATATCACCCATCTTAGTTGTTTGCTGCCCATACTTTTATATTGACAGTGACTTCTTCAGCAAAGGGCAGAGGAATCTTTAAAATCACATCTTGAGTCATCAGCTCTTGACATCAGTTGTGTCGACAGTATCAAAAGAAGCCAAACTGGAAAAATATAAATCTGCTTGACAACTTTTTTTGAATAATCTATTTAATTGCTTAAACTCACCTAGGCTTGGATTTTCAGTTTCTAGTTTCCATTTCCCATAAGGTCTTGCTTTTCTTTTGTTTGTGACATTGAGGCACCACAGGTTATGAGAAAGGATGAGTCAATTTACAGCCCCATCTCAGGTTTCCTCCCCTCTGAACTGGCTTGTCCAACATAATTATGTATTAGACAACTTTATGTGGGATTACAGATGTCATTAACTCTTATGATTCCAAGGCAAATCCCAGAGAATCACACAGGTACTGTGATCATATAACTTTGATAATATGATACATAAATCTGTTCTAGGTAATTTACTATATATTTGCATCCACAACACAAATAAGGGATATGGCAGAGATGATATTTACATACATGCAGTCCTATTTTCAAGGTCACTTGCAGAGGAGCCCCCTAATTAGCTGTAATAATTTTACTACAGTGTTGAACACATATTTTACTTCAGCTTTGAATTTGTGAGATATTACCATCTGTTAATATATTTATAGAATATGTTCATGTGGGAAATTTCAACTATAAAGCTTTCTTCTTCTGAATGATGAAACACAGACACAGGAATTTGTTATGTGGAATTTGTTAATCCAGTTTCAAAAATTAAAATTACGTGAAAATACATTTACATAGTAATTACTCCCTTAATGTAAACATAATGATTTCGCAAGATTTACTCATTGATTACAACAAAGTATTTCTTCTTATCAAAAATCTACATATATCTTAAATCCACAGATGTCTTAAATGCATGTGTATCCAAGCCTAAAAACAATGTAATTGTGTAATTTTTTAAAATAAATATTTAGAAATTAAAGATTAACAAAACTGTTTTGTGTCTACGGAACCCAAATAATGCTAAACTCAGATTCTATATATATGGACTCTGGACTGCAAACAAATGTCATGAAAGTTTTTCCTTATTTCAGAACACAAAAAGCTAAGGAAGTAATTATTTATTTATCTATTCTCAAACCAAGTTATTCTCAACTAACCATTTGTTAAGAATAAGTATTCAAAGCTGAATATTTTCGCTTTTACAACTTAAAAATACTGGTAATTAGCAATAGTGTTTTACAACACAACTGACCCAAGAAAGCTGAAATAGGGTTCATATTTCAAATTTCATTGACATGACTAAGAAATTAACAGCATTTCCTGAAATGCAGAAAGTCCAACTGAAGAGAAACTTCAGAGAAGTTTTTCTCTTATATGCGAGAAAGAAAATCTGAATTTTTCCACATTAAGGAAAGTTTCTAATAATGTTATTTGGTAATATCAACAGATTTTAATCTAGATAAAAGGTCAGACATTAAAAAAAAATTTAGATATTTTATCAAAGCTTGTTGAACAGTTGAAAAAGCTAAATTTTAAATCCTTTGTGGTGTTGCTTAAAAATATTGTACATCCTGCATTTCTGTTCTCTATGCTGGTTCACATCCTCAGGGGTGACTCTGTCTTCCATATCATATTCATCTGAGCAGATTATTACTCACTTGAAATTATGGAGTACAAGGATGTGTTCTGTGATGACTTCTTTTTCTACCACTGTGTGGGCAAAGAAAAATATAAGTTTTACTACTTATTAACTAGTTGAAGGTTCTGTTCTTTGGTGGAAGACAAGATATTATAAAAGATGGGGCACAAGCTGGAAAATATCACAATATTTTAAAGACCACAGGATTATAATTTTTTTAGGAATTTGTTCACAAAATTTGGTGTGATACAATTAATGTGGTTGAATCTTTTGGCTTAATGTCTTATTTGGCTTGGATGATGGTATCTGACACCAATTTTTAGTAGCAAGCCACATTTCTTGTCCAGGAAACATTAAAAATACATCACAAAAGAATATATCTTGTATACTACACTTGATTGCATCAATAACCTGAGGAAGTAACTCAAAATCAAGTAATATCTTAAGGATGGATTTTCCTTCCTGCCAACTGATACTCCACTCAAAATAATTTCCTTGGAAGGGTTGTACTGTATAAGCAGGGAATAGTTCAAATTTTGTTTAGCTAGAGAAGGCCGAGAAAAGGAGTCTCTGTCCCCATTGACAGGTAAACACTGTGGGTATGGGAAAATATCTGGGTCATGCTCCAATGATTTCCACAACCTTGGTGAACTGGAATAACATAAAAAGATAAAGTAAAAGTACATTAAAACAATATAAAATAAATAAAGCATCAGTAAAAATTAAACACCATGATGTCTAAATATAAACCTCTTATCCTATATTCCCAATAGCTGTCCTGTGGACTTAGGACAACTCAGGCTGAATTTGGGGCTAGAAGTGATCTCAGAAGATCTCTAAAACACCATCCTCCTTAAAGGAGGGTTGATTAATGGATCAAAGCAGATTACCCAGGTCATTCAGTGTGGTTTTTTAATTGGATCATCCAGTATTTTGAAGATCTGCTAGGCACCAAGTTATATTTATCTTGGATAGAAAAATACTGTGGGAGAGGGAAGAGAAAATAAGGAAATAATATGTCTCTCATGGTCTTGGTAAGTTCCCTAATCATAAAACTTTCACATTTGTATTTGGAGAAAATGGTGAGAACTGAGAGCATAATTTCTTTCTTTTGTTATATTTTGAGGTCATACTAGCATAAATTGTCCAAAGCCACTCTGGAAATCCTTGATCTTGTCATCATGCTGTGAGGAAGGAGCCTGTAGCTCCTCTGCCTTGGCTGTGCTCCCTATGGGCCAGGATCTGCTTTGTTTGTTTTTTCCAGTCTGGGATCCATTTATGTGCACAGGGACAGAGATGTTAGTGCCTGAGGAGCTCATGCCAAAATGCTTGTCAGTGACAGCCTGGAGTGCCTTTGGATTTATGTGTTTTCAAGGTGGTTCATTTCAGATTGAGAAATTGGATTCACAAAACGTTCTGCCTGTGGCACCAAACTGTGAGGAGAGGGCTTGCTCTTTGCTCATTGAAAACCATCTTAGAATTTGAATAGCCCACAGGTGAAAGAAGAAAGCAATCACAGGATTGTCTAAAGAACTGAGATTTTTAGTCCATTTTAGTGGATGTGTTTTAATGGAAGATTTGTAGCTAAATGCTTATCAAGATGTTTAATTTTGGGCATTGATATTTAAAATAAGTCTTCCAGGCCCAGATCTGTAACCAAACTGAGCTATATACAATATTATCTCTTTGCAGAAGTGTTTCAGAATGAAAATGGATGAGTACATTTCAGCAGGAGGAGTGAAACTAGTCCTGTCTTCTTGTAAAGAGAGGAAGATTCATAACGGGAAAGTTACATTGAGGAATTTTGATTATTCAGGGTCCATTTAATATGAAATTTTCATGTGAAAATCTCAAAATTTTGATTAATTTGGCTCTGGTTCAGACTATCCATACTTTTTTTTCCAGAAGCTTAAAAAAATTTCAGCAAAGAAAGTGAGCTATGGCTTTAAAGCCCAAAAGACTTGTAAAAAAAGGTTCTCCCTTATCTTACATATAATGTAACATGCATATGTTACAAATATATATTATATTGGCTTATGCAAACATTTGAGTTGATAAATGAGGCAATTTGCATACTGATCCTCATTAAATGTCAATATTGTTGTATTCCTTAAATGAAGAAACAAAACCCCCTATATAATATTTATATTTTTTATTTTAAACAGGAATGTCTCAGGAAAAATGTTCCAAATCCATAAAGGACTTCAGACCTGTCACAAACTCATAGGACTGTGTAAATCATATACAATCTTAGTTATTTGTTACTTGTTTTTCAAAAATATTTGCTTGCTGTATTCCAGAGGAGCTTAACTTTATGAATGAATATATTTTAATACTACTGGGATGACAGTCATTGGCAGACAAGATTTTTTTGTAATAATATCTTCTATTTCAAGTTTTTCATTCTCAACTAATTTTTCAAATTTTGAGGTCTTTCTGTTTCACGTACAATAACTGCTGTTCAGAAAAATACAACCTGAATATTTTATGTTTTTACATAAAGAAAAACAATGGAAAATATTTGGGGAAACTGACAAATTTTATTGATAAAATGAAAAATGCCTAGTTTTAACATTTTTTTTCAGTAAAATATTGCTTATTTTTAATGTTAAGGTCTTCTAACATGTACCAGCCATCTCACTTTACCTCTTCTAGTAGAATTAGGTCTCTTTGGCATCTAATTCAAAGAAAGAGTTGAAAATATTCCATTTCTAAAGTGGAAAAATAGAATTTTTCATTCCAGGGGTAGTAAGTGCTTTCTAATTTCTTTTAATTTCTCAGAATATACAAGGGAAACTGGATGATTTTTGAGCAGCATTTGTGTTTCTATGGCACTGTATTTTCAAAGAAAAGACTGTCCAACAACGTGGCTCTGCACATTGGGTGCAAATCTTGTCTCTGGGCTCAACCCTCTGTAATTCTTTATGGGGTGAAAGTCAAGAGAATTTGGCATTCTTGGCTTTTTCAGGCTTGCCTGCTATCAGTAGAACACAGCACTGCTTAAAAGGTTGGGCCTGGTAAAGCAACAGGTTTTATGAAATCACAGTTTGGTTTTTTTTTTTTTTTTCAATAATGTATAGCTGAGTGATAAAGAGTTACGTCTCAAAATCTTGGAAATTTTTGATTTACTCTCAAAACTATGATAGACAAAAAGAACAAAAGCTAGTTTAATAGATTAAAGGAAATATTTGGTTATGGATGGAAATGAAATTTCGTTCAATTTAAAATGGGGAAGTTTAGGGTCTTACCATTCCAAATATTTTGTTTTATGTATATATAGGAATTGTGAAAAAGAATGCTTTGTGGACTGATGATATTTGCTAGGAAAAAGTGTTTGAAAGACAAGATTATTTTCAGATGGCCCCTTTCAAATTTGATAGACTTCAAGGATTTTGACCTACTTTAAGTGATGAATTAGATAAATTATGAAGAAAAGGTGGACACAGACTGAAGGGTAGTATAACTTTGTAAGTTATGCTGTGTGGTTTAGAAACTTGAATAAGGTATTAATACCTTTTGGAAGTCAGTTTAAGAGCAATTAAAAATACAAATTGCATTTTGAGATATATGCAATACTTTATTTTGGCAGATATTTACTAACACCTGCTGTACTTAGATCAATTTCCATTAAAACTCTGTTTTCTCATCTAATTCCTAAAGGTGTAACCTTTGGGATTGAATAATCAATCCTGTCTAAGGGATGCTTTTTTGATAAAAAAAAAAAAATTACAATATTTTTCTCCTCTTCCCTAAATGCCTAGAGCAGGATAAACCAGCAACAACTTAGAGTAAGGATGACAAATTTTTTCATTGAATATGTCCCTACCAAAATGGGAAAATGACATTAATTAATTAATTTTCATTCTTCCTTAATGTTCTGCAGTGTTTTAATTGTTTGTATTATTTGTATTGTATTCTGCACCCCTTTCAATATGAAACCTTAAGTGGTAGATAGTGAAGATGGACAGGTTTTATGGAAGATGACTTAGCAGCATGAAGGCTAACCAACCTGTTCCTATGACAATGATTGAGCTAAGAATCCATCACAGGATATTTTTTTAAAGCTGCATCACAGTATAGGCCAATATGGGGCTTTTGATCTCATGGTGTTGAAAAATAATTTCTTCTCAGGTTTTGTGTATGCATTTGAATCTTCAAAGGTAGTAACTTCACTTTTTTTATCTTGTATTTTTCACATTTCTCCACTCAGCTGAGATTTTCTGAATCCTAATATTGTCTAGGAAACTGCCTCTCTCTCTCTTTCTCTCTCTGTCTTCTTTTATTACATGTTTTGAATTGTTAATGAAAGTAATGATTACCTCCAGCCATTTGGCCATACAGACCTCAACGTGGCCTCACTCAGACCATTATTTTGACAGGTTCCTTCTCTGTTCTTTGAAATCAAATCTGGTATCCTAGAAGATAGTAATTAATAACACTGGGATAGTGCTGGTTAGTTGTTTACAAATTCTAGAGTAAACTTTATTTGACCTTCATAACTGATTATCCCTAGAAGAAACACTCTTTTCCCCATTTTTTCCTCCCTTTTACTCCTTTTATATATATATATATATATATATATAAAATATATAACTTACTTTAGACATATTAATTTGTCTATTTAATCTGATGTTTATTAATAGATATTAATAGATAGATTAATAGATAGAGCAGGAGCCAAAGTATCTTATCTAGTCACATTCTCAATAAAATATTATGTGAGATATAAATGCATCTAAATTTCCTCCATAATCTTCTTTGACCATTGCATTTCTACAATCTTCTCTTCCTGCAATTCTTGCTCTTCTTCTCTTGCAAACCCTTTTGCTTCTCTATCATTCTCATTTTATGAACAATTTCTCTTACCATTCTCTAATAATTACTCTGGCTCTAGGTTTTCATCCCAATGTTTTTGTCTGCTCGATTCTGATTTTTTTATTTTTTTTTATACAACCACGGTGATTTTAAAAAATACTGATTCTTACTGTTCTTGCATTTGAAAATAATTGATTTTTTTATATAGATGATATAGATCGTTTTAGTAAGATGCCGTGTCTTGCAGCCTGATTTCAATGAGATCTTGCCTATTGATTAATTGTATTTGCTCAGGCTAATGATCTTATTCTGGTGCTTCTGTGGTTTTTCTTTTTTTTTTTACTCTGAGTTATGAAATTTATTCTTTACTTTCCTCCAAATTGCCTTCTGTCTTTAAATCCTTATCAAAGTTCTACATATTAGCTAGAACTGTATTTAAAGAAGCTCTTCATAAATCCTTGAATAAATCCTTCATAAATCTATTTTAAAAGCAGAATTTGAACATTGGATATATTTCTTAAGATCATACATAGGCAATGAGGCTAAATTAAAATGCTGAACACTTTTTAATTTACTGAGAATGAGTATTGCACAGTAAATCGTCTCAAATTTCTTAAAGAAAAATTAGAATGTGGTAATGAAACTTAGCACTGCATATAATGTTTACATACTAGAAGGTTAACCTAGTTTCCTAAGTTTTCATAGATAGAAGATTCTGGCTTTTCTTTTTTCTCATTAATTGGCACAAGTACATTAGAATTTTTTTAACCTATTTTTAATATGTGGCAGAATTTATATTGAAAGAGAAGGTTAACAAGGGTAAATCAAAACCTTTAGATGACAGGAGAAAAGGAAATAAAAGGACAACAAGGATTAAGGCATGGAAAAGTCAGAAAGTGAAGCTTTTCTGAGTGATTTCTTTTTACAATACCCATTAATGCATGTAGTTAATTTCCAAGGTCAAGAACAGAAATTAACACAAACAGAGTCATAAAGGAGCTGACCAAGAAGTTCCTGGTAGACAATGCTGTCTTTTTTGCTAGGAATGGCAAAGGACAGTTCAGGATATTTTCTCATGTTTCATAGTCCTGGTCAAACCACATTCTTCTTTTAAATCCTCTGCTCTATAAATGGGTCCTTTCCAACAGTAATAAAAATCAATACAAAGCCCATTAAAAATGCAGAATGCAGAAGATTAATGAATTAATAACTATAGTATTTTATGTAGCATAGAGAGCTGTCCTATATAGAGGCATAGCAATTTTGTGTGAGGCCAGGTTGCACTTTATATCTCATAGAGATGGGGACAAATTCCTTCTCTCTCTTTTCTCTCATTACCCTGTGGCAGAAGGTTTCAGTATGGGTGTGCTGCCACTGCCTACAGGCCTCTAAAGGTAGGTGATTCTCTTAATTCTGGAATCAGGACTTACTCATATTATTTCTTACTTGGTATATTTTTATGGATTATTGAACTGAAATGATATGTTGGAGCTGAAATATAGTTGTGGTTGAAGCACCCTTGTGAAATTTGCATTCAGAGACACTCTCTTTCCTCACAAGGTTATAGCCTAAATAGTCAAGAAAAAGGGTGAAGTAACTTGCACAAAGTTATATATCAGATGAGGCACAAACTGAGAATAGGGTTTTATGCACTGGAAATGTCAATATTTTTGTAGAGAATTTGTCACTTTTTGGCCAATGAGTAAACTCATAGTTTATTTATGTACTACTAAAGAGTTCAGAGTTAGACCTTTTGTCATTCCTAAACACCATTTTCTCCAAGCACAATTGGTATTGGTCAAAAGCCTTTTCTGGACTGAGCTTTAAAATATTTCAGCTGTGGAGAAAAAAAGGTTGGAGGAGAAATTATTTAAATCAGAAAGGACTTATATGCAGTGAAGTGGGACATGAGCCACATTCAAAGTGAGTATATTCTTCCCTGGATGTGTAGGTGTAACTCCCTCGTGTATATTAAAAATGATCACTTACAAAATGATTTTAGATATATTAATGGACTTACTTCCAATCTATTTCTGCTTGTCAGATGTGACACCTCACATCCTTAAAGTATAAGAATGGCAACACTCTCTTTGCTCTTGACAAGTGAACTAAAACGGAAATCAAAGTATTTCTATACAGACTTTTCAAAGGAATTTTCCATTTTAACTGAATCAGAAATAGGAACTTTCTTGTATTCAGAAATATCTGCTGAGCTAGAGGCTATTCATAATCATAGACAAACCCACAAAATTTCTGATAAGGTAAAAATCAGTAAGCTGTGCTTTAATTGGCATTTTTTGATGGAGGAGGTTACAGAAGAGGGTGCAATGAGAAGTTTTTGTTTAGTTCAGTTTTATGCCATTTATAGCAAAAATCCTTTCTCTGCTTGCCATTCTAACCTGTCCTTATTTGTCTGGTTAAAACACTGTAATTAATTTTCCCAAAATCCCAATTTGTTCACTTTTCCCACTTTTCTTTCTAGTAAAACTGATAGAAAAACAAGGTTGCAATTTGGTCATATAACTAGTGTTGCAACAGGTGTTGCATTACTGAATGAAAGATCTGTCCTTGCCTGGCTCAAGCTTATAACAAAGTTTGGAAAGTTTGTATTTGTAAAAATTATAAGGAAAGTGACTGGTAACCAAATAGATTTTCCTCCGGTAGGGACGGTGGTGCTGTTGTGTAGCATCCCACTGAGCTAGTTTAAAGAAAAATCATGTTACTATTTTTTTTGGTGTATCATCTAGGTGTTAGCCCTTGTTTATGGACACTCATGTTTGCTCACACATAAGTGGTGGGAGATGTTATTTGAAACAAATGCATAACTCTCATGTCTCCAATGCATTTAATTGTGGTTGAGTAGTATATACTTTTATCTTTTATAATTATAAGCAAATAATAATAATAAAAAGCTTTATAATCTGTTAACAAAGCTGTATGGAACAGTGTTTCAGCTCGAGCTGAAAATGTTTGTACATTCTGCGTGAATCTGCTTAAATTCAGATTTTCTTATTAATACATATTTTTACTATATTGTTGAATATTAATTTGAGTAAACATGCATAATCATAAAGGTAATAACATGAGGTATGAAATTGTTTTAAATTATTTACTGCTGCGTAAGAAGAGGTTGAGTCACCCCAGATTTAGACAAATCATTAGCACCCAGGAATATGTATCCTTCTCTAGAAAACCTGTGCAAAAGAATTTTTGTTTGTTTACTGTTTCAAGTCATGGCTGGTGAACCAAGCTTTAGTAAATTATACCTGACTTGATATACTGTAATACAGTCAATATTTGAAGTTTGAACTGCTATTCTATGGGCAAGTTTTATGTCAGGACTTTCCAAGTTCAGAATGAGAGGGCTATGACAATAAAGAGGAAAACAGAACCCATCCTTCTGTTTTATTTGTCCAAAATATTAAATTGTAATGAATCACATCAGGACGTGGAATATGTTATTAATATAATTATTTGTTATTCTGTGAATTTTCAAAATTAATAAATCATGCTCATTTTGGTTTGGTAAGCCATGATTATGGTGGTCACACCCTTCAAGAAATTAAAGGTTTCAATCAAGAAGGCCAAGGGGCTCCCAACTCCAACAGTTCAGAAATAGAAAAATGACAACAAAATTAATTTTTAGAATCAAGAATGAAATCTCTTTTTGTGAGAAAAAAGATCCACAGTGACAGAACAATGTGTAAATTCTGAAAAGTTTCAGCCTACACAGAACTCCCAATTCCCAGCACATATTGATAAGCATGTACACATTCACTCCATGGGTTCAATAATTTCAGTTAGGCTGTCTTAATACCACTCAGAATTTCAGCTGAAGATTTCATCTATGTGGAACCTTATTGAGACAGAAAATATAAATAATGGAAAATGTAAGAAAAAATAAATTCATTATATGCTTGCAATTTATACCTTGAAGAAGTTTTCAGTATTCCAGAAATCATATAAATCACACATTCAGTTAGATTAGATTACAATGTACACAGTGCATACTCATGGATTTGGAGGCAGAGATGTAGTCATCATGAGCTGTGCATGCATAAATAGATAAATACATCACAGAATGGGGCAGGTATAAGGGACCACAATGGGTGATCCACTTGAACTTTGTGCTTAAGCAGGCTCATCCTAGAGGACATTGCACAGGATTGCATCTGGATTGCTCATCCCCAGAGAAAGAGATTCACTCAGTTAGAAGTACAATGTTTACTTTTTTTAGGAGATTTGTGCTGTGTTTCTAGGAATAGGTTCTTTGATGCTGTGAAGAATACATACAATTGCAAAATGTTGTCACTTTAAAATAAAATATGCTTAAAAAACATGCATAATTACCGCTTTTGACAATGAGTTATTTTACATATTAGAGCACATGCTTCTGTAGGAATATATTTGTCAATCGAGAAATAGACTAATTATTTTGCTACTGGCCTCTAGAGAAAATAACCACCAGAGTCCAACCTTTTGTGTTTTAAATTTAAAGGTCCCAGATTGTTCAAAGACTGTGCATATTGAAGAAGTGATTTCTAATAGAAACTAACTGAACACACTAATGACTATAATGGGTTATTCAAAGACCTGTTTGGTGGAGGGACCAAAGCAAATCAATGATTCTATGGTTTTGTTAAGTCCTCATCAGGCTGCTCCACCTTTTAAGGATGTCATTAATTCAGAGTACATGCACACAACCTGAACTACAAACTTGGCATAAATTAGAGAAGGATGTACTAGATAACTTTCATAAAAACTAAGTTTTCTTGCACTGCCATTAACATTCATCCAAAATATTTAATTAACTAACAGTCAAATTTCTCAGAATTGTATTTATGGAATTGAAATCAATCCTCTATTTGTTTTTCAAATATCAAAGTTTTAGGGAAGAAACAACTACTGGGACATAAAAGTATTTCTGTATATTGGTTAGTTAAATAATACACTTCTATAATTTTTAATGGGCTAAGGAAATAAGCAAACAAACATTTAAAAGGAATTTTTTTCACAGTTTTCATCCCTTCTTTGATAATATTATATAGAAATTACTCTGAAGATCAGCTGATCATCACCATTCGTATTTCATAACAATATATGAATACTAAATAAACTTGACTGTAACTTTATGTGGTTCCTAATTATCTCTTGCCATAAGTAATAAAGCAATACTTGTGATCATATACAGTCTGTAGCTAGGTATTATGTTTTTGATGAGCAGTCAAAGTCAAGACAAATAAAATTAATCTGGATACAGAAGATTCCAAGTACCTTCAGATAGGATATTCTGGCACTTTCTCAAATGCAGAAACAAGAATGAGAAAATAATAGTGAAGGAACGCAATGAAAAGGGTGCTCCTTAAGTTTCTAGATGGCATTCTGTGAAGCTGTAGGTAATCTGAGACTCCTCTTTCTTTCTTTCTTTTTTATTTTTATTTTTTAAATTTTTATTCAATATAATGTCCAAGTTTAGATTTGGCTGATCTTAGAGCATAACAGTCTTCTGAGGCATGGACTTTGTTTGATGGAAATATAGAACCAGAAAATGCAGACCTAGTTTTGAAAGCAATGATCCTGAATTGGCTCTAGTTTAAATTCTCTGCCTACATGTAGTTATATACTGCCTCCAAGCTGCAGCAGCTTTTTTACTGGGGTAAAGGAGAATCAAATGTCCAGAGGTTCATTGACCTCTTCCAATTTATATTCTTTTTTCCTCCTTTAAAATGGCAAAATGTGGTCTGTAAGTCACTTTTTGAAGATAAGCATGTGTGAATCTGACAGTATAATTTTGCACTTAATAAACAGAATTTATAGTGTAAGCTGTTTCAGAAGCTGTGATAAACGAGATAATTGGACATTATTCCATATTGTTACACAAACAGCCAAAATTATACCATTTAAGACACTCAAGAGGATCTGTTTGACTTCTTAAAAATATACTTTTATTATAATGAAATCCAAAGCTTATACTTTTCTCAACTGACAAAGGTATTTTGAGAAACCCATCAATTATAATTCTAAGTGTGTCTCTGTAAGCCAGTTTATATTGACAAGAACACTGAAATAGAATTCAAAGTTTAACTTGACTTGTAATAGTGTTGAGAATTCTCACATAAAAGCCAGCATTATTCCTTTCTAATTGACCTTTTCTTTTCTGTCAAATGTATAGAAATCAATGTTCAATCATTAATATTCAATGTATAGCATATATATTATTCTGTGATATACAGGGAAAAGTCATAAGTGAAATGTAAAAAATTAATGCAAACCTTTGCAGAAGCCTTTGAAATCTTGTGTATGTATGTAGTGCAAGAAAATGTACATTTTAAAATGAAAGTACAAACCACTCAGCATTATAAGTCAAGATTAAGGAATACTCCCAGTTTTGCTGTACTTCTACTTTCCTGGTATTTTAAAAGCCTGATGATCTAAGAGCACACACATTTACTTATCTTTCAAAGACATAATCACACTGTCATCCATTTCAGTACCACAAAAGATGGATAGCATAACATGGACTTAAAATGGGTTCATTAATTATCAAAAAGATAAGTGTTTCATCAGGTATATACAGCAGATAATATTTATCTTTTCTCATAGAGAAAAAAGATTAAAGTAATTCTTACACACATACTGGAAAAGAAAAAGGCTGTACCACTGAAAGTTTCATAAAGTGACACTAGATAATACACTCTGCCACTAAAGACAACCTTACACAAACACAGCCACAGATGCCTTCCATCACATTCAACTTTGGCAGTTAAATACCAGAATGAAACCATATATTCCAGCTTTAACTATTTCCTAAACTTCCTTTTGTTTCTTAGCAATTACACACACAGGGACTGCTTTTCAAAAGTTAGTGTTTCTGCTGCAGTATTTGATAACTACTTAATAGATATAGAGTAAATAATTTCACTAACTGTATAACACAATGATACGTGAAAACAAATACCAGGACTGCAGCAGTCTCTGAAAGGAAATATCAAGTCCATCTAGGCATAATTAGTGAAACTGCTATGTGAAGTAAAGAAGTATTACTATAACTCTGTCAGAAAAGAAACCCTGACAAAATAAAACAAAATGGGTTATTCTGACATATTTAGCAGGGATCTGGTCTGAAACAAGATCAATAAGAAACAGAAAAGCCCCTCATGAGAAATAACTGATTAAAAATGTATTGTAATGAACTGCAGAACACATATTAAATTTTCCACTGTATTTTTAAAAAAAAAAATATGTTCCATCTTAAACCTTCCCTCTGAGCCATTTTCCCAAAATTAAGACATTGCAGATACAAGTAAATGAAAAAATCAATAAGAGGAATAATTTCTCAGCTGTGATTTCCTAAAGAACATGTATTATGCTTGTAAAGATATTATTTCACCAGTCTCCCTTTACCCTTATTTTTATTGAAAGTATGTTTGGGGTAGATAGATAGAACTTTGTCTAGATGTATTTAAAAAAATACCTCAAACCCAAAATTCTTTGAATTGTATTGAATTCTTATGCAAGCAACACCCATTTAACTGAACATCTTTATTCTGCTATAGATAAAAATTTTAACACTTGCATGTGTCACAGCCTTTTTAAAATTAATAATTCACAGCAAAAATAGAATCATTACTCTCAGAAACATCACTGCAACACCATATCTGGAGTGGGGAAAAAAACCCAATGTTTAGAAATAATCTTGCTCGTGACTTTTAGATCTGGCTCAGTCAAAACACAGCAGAATCAGTGGAGGCTCATATTAGTTTTACTGAATTCATTTTCTTAATATGAATCAGTAAATCAGTTTACTTACAATATTGCCTATAATTTATTACCCATTACAAAGCAGAAGATGCCTAATTTTCCTTAAGGTAAAATTGAAACTAAAAAAGACTGTTGGTTTATACATTAATCTCAAATACATCGCCTTCTTCAGTATTTTCTGTTATCTGTCCCCACATACTTGCAGTTCTAACAGCTGCAGAAATAAATTTAGATAAGAAGACACTATGAAAAATTTATTCACTTTGAAGAAAGTATTTTAAAAAAGACCAAATTTTGTAATTTGTAAAAGATTCAGTGATTATGCCACCCTATAAATTTAGCTAAACCCTTATTTAGAAGACCAGAACACAGCAAATTCCATTTGTAATGAAGTATCTAACTAACGCTCACTGAGGTGAAAATACAATACATTAGAATACTGAAATGAAAACTATTAAGAACTTGCATCAATTTTGTGTGTTGCTCTATCTAGCAGCATTTTAAAAATAGAATTACACTTTGCTTTCCCATCATCATTATTGATTCATCCAAATGCCTTATGGACATCGATAAAGAGATCTATTGAATCTTAATGGCAAAAATGTCAGGAGCAGTATTGAAACTAACACAGGTCAGTGATTTTTAGCATCAGTGACTTCTTGAAAACGATGCCCTGACAGTTTGCTTTTCCACTGCTTCAAAAGAATATTTTAATGGTACTTAAGCTCTTATGGTGTTCTAAATATGTTAAGGAAAGAAAAAACAGTTCAGTTCAGGCCTATACTTCCCAAAGCTGAAAAATTATGTTTATTTTCACTTAGGGCCATCTTACCAAACCTTTCAAGAGATATATAATAATAAATAGAAACCCTCTAAGGGGAGCAAGTTTATTTAAGTCTGAATGATAATGTCATTCATATTAAAGGATTAAATAATTGAACATATAAAGAACTAAAAATGCATCACTGTTTAACTCCTGAGGAACTAAAGAAATGCTCAGTGTTTAAATTAAAGTCGATAGACATTCCTTCAAATATACGAAGTGCACAAAATAAAGAGTGCAAAATATAAAAGCCTGATATTGAGTAAATCTTGGCCACAAAATATTACTGAAATTTGAGCTGGTGAAGAGCATACAGGTCTAACCAGGAAGTGGAGAATATTTTAGCTGATTGTTTCAAAAATAATTTGATACTTGTGAATTTATTTAATGTAGGAATAGCTGGGGTTTTTATTGTTGTTGTTGTTTTTTTAATCTGAATTTACAGTCAAATCAGTTTCAGAAACTGAAATGAAGCTTTCAGACTAAAACATTATTATACTAAAAATTACATACTTTTTTTAACCATATACATGCACACTATATTCAAACAATATCACACTTTAATACTGTGAATATTACTGAATTTGACATTGCTATTTTGGGAAAATGCCAGTGACATTCATGCACACCACGAATATCTCTGCAGTCCAAACTGAAAAAAAAACACATAAAAATGAGAATTGGATTCAGCAAGCATACAGTATGAAGAAGTTATCTCAGGGATTGCAGAATGAATGACAGCCTATTTTCTGCTGCTAACTCAAGATTAGAATTGGCACCTACCCTTATGCTAATGAACACCTAATTAGAGACACCTCCTATTCAATAAACTGCTCTCTTATCATCAGTTAGATTACCTGACAAGCCCTTTCACTCCAGTTCTGGCCCACCAAGAATCTTCATTCTTTTTCTTGTCTTCTTTTCTGCAAGAGAACTGATCCCGCTTAATCCCTGGAATAATGTATCTCCTCTTGTGGAAGAGCTGGTTTCCCTCTTCCCCTTTTTACATCAAGCTAATGGAGCCAGTAGGTATTCTATTGATCTTTCTCTATGTGGTTTCCTCAAGGATTTGACAGACTTCCTTACAGGTTAAACATCCAGGCTTTCTGAAGTGGCTATAAAGCTTTGGTTTTGATTTTTCAAACTTTTTTCTCAAACCCTCGCTCATCCATAATCTTTAAAAGCTCAGTTGATGCCATGCAGAGTACAGGCTTATTTCTTTGCTGAACTAATCTAGACACTGTCTAGTGTTGAGTACAGTTGTCTGATTCAAATCTTCTGTTACAAAGCAGATGACATCTAGCTAGATGTCATGAGAAGAGACTAACAATGACAATTCACTTATCCCTTAGAAAGAATCAATTCTCCCACAATGCATCTGTCAGAGAACTCTCACTCAGTAAAAGCAATTTTTCTAGCTGTCTGACACTGTAATTGCTCTTAAATTTTCAATGAACGTTTTACAAGAACTCCCCTGAACCATGATGAAAAACTTAACTTTTTCTAAAAATGAGAGGCTGACAGGATGAAAGAGGTCTTTCTCTTTAAAGCTTTGCTTGCTTCAGTAGGAATTCTTTCATATCATCAACAAGCTGTTGAATAGAGGATAGATTACTTTCCATTTATTTCATCAATCAGATTAAAGGCTCTCCTTCACAATGCCCTTTAAACAAGAACTGTTTATGATGTCCTCCCAGGTTCTACTTTAATGTAGTATTAAATCACCCTGAGCAAAGAGGCAGGCAAAGCATATAAATATGATGAATATCTGACAACATTTAAGTATTGCATACATTCAGGTCATTTCCCTATTTCTTGTCACTCTGCAAAAAATCTGAATTCCTCCATCGTCCCAAGCAGCTTTTAATAACCTGCCCATTGTCAAAAAGAAAAAAAAAAAAAAGAAAAAAGCTAATCTATAAATATAGATAGATAGATAGATAGATAAATAGATAGACAGACAGACAGACAATAGTTCTTATCTGAAATCTGAGACAGTGTGCATAACGCCAGCACACAGAACTGCTCTTTCACACACTTATCTAATTACGATTTAGTATGAAAGATGGATTCACTTGTAGATGCAGCTCTCTTCTATTTTTAGCACACATAAATATTGCACAGGAAAAAAAAAATGTGCTTCTTTCATTTTGCACTCACTGAAACTGTTTTTTTAGTATGAGAAATATGTACAAGCTGCAGGCAATTGTTCAAGAATAATCAATAAGGCTTTTGGTATTATTACTACCTACATCACTAAAGGCACCATTCCTTATTATCTAGATAATTCCTCAAGTAAATAACACTAAACATATTAAAACATATCATTTTCTCTGGCTCACCATGGAATTTTAAACACAGTAATGAATTCTGAAATCTTTACATGTCATGATATTTTTTAATTAAGTATTTAGACATTTTACATGCCAGCTATTTGTGTTAGAAATGGGGAGTTCTAGTGCAATCAATAAACATAAACCATTCAATAACTTGCATATAATCAACACATAAATAGCAAGACCACACTGAGAATAAATTTATATGTTCATGAGAATTCTAGACTGCATTTGGGTTGCTTTTTTTGTTTGACTATTAATCATATAACAATTCGGAAACTATTGTTAGTGCGTACATGATATGTACTCATTAAAATATGCAATAATTAAACAAATATGATTGATTTATTGTATTGAGAAGAATTTTGTATTTTAACCATCTGAAATACTTCCTTGTGAATTGTCCAGTGTACAGGATGATAGTAACTATTAGTGAATATGCTAGTGAGGTAAATGTATGATTATGTATTAGGAGGCTTTCTGATGGTGTACTCTGTATAAATTATGGGAGTGTATGTGTGTAACTGGAAATGTCCCTACAAAAAAGTTTCCTTGGTGGAAACTATACATTTCATAATAAAGGGGGATGATTGTCATTCCCTTTATGGGATGCTATAGTAAAGATAACAGTGTATAAATTATTCCCTTTTCCAAACCCACATTTTAATCATAATTGTGACAAAATTTGCCTTTGAAATTTGGACTTCTTTCACAAACACAAGGTTTCTCAGTCTAATTGGCAGTGGTGTTCTCCTTTCAGATATATTTCTTTACACACACAAACTCCTCATTCATTTGTCTATTTAAACATTTTCCTGTTCATCCTTTCTCTGTTGCTTATTCACTGTGTGTTGCATTGCTGTTTTGTTTGCTTTTTCTCTTTTCACAGTAAAATTGGAAGAGCTAAACATCTTTTTTGGTCCCATTGAAATCAATAAGAAATCTTCTTCTGAATAAGGACTGTTAAATTCCTGGAGAAATTCTGTAAGTTGATTCACTATTGCTTTCCTGAGCTACATCCATAAGCTAGTGCAAAAATTCATCTGTTTATACTAGTACCAAATGGATCAGGGAGTTGGTTTCTTTGAAAAAAATTCTCTGGCCTTACTAATTAAAGAGTTTTGTATTCTGAATCATTCTTAACAGCCATAATACAATGATGTAATTACCTGATCACGTGGGATCAGTATTTACTTGGTGTAATTGTTGAGAAAAATAAAGTGTTATCCAAATTGACCTATTGAATGCACTTTGTGCATAAAAATTACTAATTTTGACAAAAAATCAGCTGTAAGTATTTCTTAAAAGAAAGAAAATATCTCCTCTACTCAATTAAGTTTTAATTGCCACCAAAGTAACAAGGTAGAATGAAGGATGCCAGGTGGAATTTTAACTCGTCAAGTGTTTACTCATCTTCAGAAAGTAGAAATGATCAAGAAGAAACTTAATCACAATTTTATAAAAGTCTGTGGTACCATATAACAATCTAGATAGTTCTCTTCTAGCTTAAACTAGTAAATGAGGAACCTAAGAAAGTGCATTTTCAAGATGGAGATTATAATTTCTTCTAGATCTGATGATCAAAATCCTAGAAGACTATCAAGAAATATCTCTATTCTTAAAGAAAATTTTAAAAAATAAAAAGAAAATATTGGTTCTTTCTTCTCTTAGAATTTAGACATCTATTACAGAAAATAGAACTTAAATGCTCTTTACAAGAAAATATAAAGCTGCATTCTGATAAACGTTTGCTTTGTTTTCTTAACATTTATTTTGGCTTTAGATATCCTTTAAAACACTGCATTTTCTTGTGTTAAGTTTAGAAGTGAGTCATCTTTCTTTTTCCTAAAGACAGAGATATAATCTTTATTACTTATTATCTTCTCTAATTCATTTGGAGAAAATAGGCAATATGGATAATAGTTTTCTGGATGTCAATAATATTTCCAGCATGACCACAGACAGGGAAAATCCTGGACAAAATCACCTTTTCTGTCTGTAAGCCTATTTTCCTTCATAAAAGAGAAGCAAACCCAGTAATTCTATCAATGTTGATCAACTTTCCAAAGAGTTCTCTACAAGAAGTGCTGTGGTCCTGAAAGCCTTTTCACTCTGCTTATGTTAGAAAAAGAAAGTACATTTATTTTCACTGGGACACTCCCTGCTAATAAACCTGTTTCTGCTCTTCCTGAAATCAGCAGGGTGATTTCAATGAGAGCAAAGTTCAAGGAAGGGTCTATAGAAATACCCATCTTTTAAAACAAAATTAATGCCCTCTGTTATCATCAGTAGGAAAATTCACACACTTTGCCTTAGACACATATTGAACTAGGGACTGAAAATTATACATTTCATATAAAGGAGATACTAAGTAATCTCACAGTATGAACATGCAAGTAGGAGGAGATGATGACTGTTATTACAGATATTCTTTCAAAATATTTCAGATCCAGACATTTTGCAGATAAGAAAAGTATGATCAAATGAAACAATTTGTAATTGAGAAAATGTTATGCTGGATTCAGTGTAATTTTACATCTAAGAGAAATACAAGAGACTTGAACCACAAAAAAAAAACAAAAAAAAAAACAAAACAAAAAAAAACCAAACAAACAAAAAAAAACCAAACCAAACACCAATCTATTTAAAAATGTAGCAAGAAATACTCAATAATAATATGTGAAGGGCATGAAAGGCTGACAGGGAGTATGTGGTGAAAATGCTGAAGGTAGTGTCTGTATGCTGATTTTGAGAGGGATGCCATTGCCATGTGACTCCCCCCCCACCCCCAAAATCTCAAAGAACAGAAATTAACATTATGGGTGAACAATTAAGACATGTCACCCTCATTGGGAGATTTAAGCCATATAGAAATGGTGAGCTATTAATCTAAGCAAGATATTCTTAGATTGGGGAAGTGCAATAAACAACTGACCCTTCAAATATTTGTCTGAACTCCAAAACGTCTGTGGATTCCCTCATCATTTGAGTTTTATAACTTTGTTATTAACACTTTGCTGAAACAGAAGCAATGGCCAGGCTGAGAATGAAAACTATAGGAAGCCATACAATGCTATATTTCACCAGAGTTAATTGATTTTACATCTGGCCCACCAACTGGTTTTATGGAAGATGAATAGTGCCTTTGTCTTCATCTTAATACTATGATATACACAGAAAATTATTTGTTTAGATCTCTAATTAAATCAATCAAAATGAAATGGAAACAAAAAGCTATTTGAGCTATTGGAACTCTATAACAGCAAATTTTAGTTTAGTATCTTTAAAGCACAGGCAAACTAGTGGTTCAGAGACACTAACAGCAAAAGCCTATTTAGGACTCAGAGGCTAGGGAAAAAGTCAGAAAGAGAAAATATTTTTGGATATAGAAAAAATACATTATACTTTTCAATCATATTTATATAGACACTCTAAAATTTGAGGGTCTAGAACCACATAAATAATTTTCTAATTCAATTTCATTATTATATTTGTTTTCTCAATAATTCTGCAATGATGCACTGAGATGCAGAAAAGAATTCCATTCACATCATATACTTCACATCTCATTAGTTGAACTCATAAACAAATTTTCTCTACATTTCCCAACATTTAATCTCATTGCCAGTCAATAAAAATAACCATAACTAAGGAGAAAATATTAGCTGAGAACAAAAAAAAATTACAATGTTGTGCATGTAGAAGCTCTTCCTAGGTCTTCAGTGATATCCACTGTCTTGGAAGATTTATTTTTCTCTATCAATATTCCTAAATGGGGCAAAATCAAAAACACTGCAATTATACAATTTATATTTAAAATTCCCTTATTATTTTCTAATTGGATATGACCAGATTTAAGCTGGGATATTTTCATGAGTTTATTTTCACCCTGGCAGCTGGTACATTGCAGTGCTTTGAGAATCATGCTGGTGCCTTGGAGATGTTTGGGATGCTGCTCAGTGGTGCTCACCCTAAATCCAGGACATTTCAGTGTCCCCTGCTCTGCAGGGATCAGGTGCCCAGGAGGCTGGGGGAGCATGGCCAGGAGAGCTGACCCAACCTGGCCACAAGGGGATCAAAGGGATATTCCATACACAGGGATGAGCTGGGGGCAGCTGGCTGGGAGTGGTCACTGCTGCGGGATGGGCTGGGCAGGGGTCAGCAGGTGCTGAGCAACTGCAGCACTCGGCAGCACTCCCCTCTTGGGGGCTTTATTCCTCTGTCTCTCATTATCTTTTTTTTTTTTTTTTTTTTTTTTAAATATCAGTAAACTGTTCTTATCTCAACCCACAGTTTTTATGTTTTTCCTTTCACCTCATCCTAGTGGGGCAGCTGAGTGGGTGAGTACCAAGGCAGCAGCCACCAAGTGGTACTCAGTTTATGGCTGGGGTTAAATCACAAGAAGGTGCATCCAAAGTCTAAAACAGCTTGGGCTGGATTCTTAGTAAATGCATTGACTCTGATAATGATCTCCCTTGCTTTAGAATTTTAAAATATGTTTTCAAAACATTACTTTTGATGTTTTTTTTTCTGTGCTTTCCATTACTGCACACTTTTCCTAGAATGTCAGTGATGATTGTGAATCTCCAAAGGTTGTTTGTGTCAGTCCTGTGGAATGAATCCATGGACCTTTGAGGTGGCCAATCTTGAATAGATTGGATACTTTTCAAAAGATTATATTGCAAGCTAAGGTGTCTATCCAAAGTGTACAATGAAAGTTACATTAAGACATTTCAAATACTATTTTAGTATATTATGAATTGTCATTAAAATTCACGCAAAGCATGTAAAGGAATGAATATTAAAAAAATATTTAAAAAGTGAAAATGAAAAGAATTATGCTAAAGATGAATGTTCAGGATTTAGACAGGAAGATTTAGGAATTAAAATTGTGCAGGCAAATTATTCTGTCAAATCCCTACAGTTTTTTCAGCCTTTTAAAGGCATCTAAAAGCATCTAAATTTCTCTTTTTAGATCAGTTATCTATTTTACCAGGCCAAACAGCTGCAAAATTCAGTGCCAAAAAAGTGTCTGTTGGGGAATTGACACTTGGATAGGCCCTGAGAAAAGGTATTTGTGAACAGCTTAACCAACTGCTTGTGTTGGCCTTCACTCAGTTTTTGCTGCTTCTTTACCTCTTATGAATTGATGACTGGCACAAGTAAGAATTTAAAGTATTTGCATACCAGTAAGTTTACATCTGAACTTTTTTTTTAGCATTTGCAGTGAAAATGGAAGATGAAATTAATTTATTCAACTTGATTGCTGCCTATTCAGAAAAGTTTAGCCTCTAGCAGGTTAAAATAAGAAGGTTAAAACTTCTTTAAAATAAGAGTCAAATTTCCTGTTTTAAATATTTCCATACCAATGAAAGTTTGGGTTTATCCATTTCAAGGCATGATGGTAGATACATGACAGATTTCCAACAAAAAGAGATGCAAAATTTTAAATGGCATGAAAATTAACAAAATGAAATTTAAAAAACCAAAACAAAACAAAATAAAACAACTTATGTGATTTTTAAAAATTATTTTCTGATTTAAATTGCAGTGCAATTTAATGTACTGTAAACATCAGGTTAAATTAAGCAGCAAATCCTACTTCCCTTATCACTTCCTCTTCCCCGCAACAACAACAAAAAAATTAAGGGGCAATATTCCGACAAAGTTACAAAATTCTGTTATTGTTTCACTTTGACAAGGTCCATTTTAAAAATTAGCTGTAGAAGTTTTCTGTGATACATTGCTTAGCAGAAAGTAAACTCACTATGGAACAGTAAGCAGCAATCACAGGCACAATTTAAAAATATTTAATCAGATTTTTCTGAATGAATACAAATGCTCCTCTTAACCTTAGAACAGAGACAAAAATTAAACAGATGAGCTTTCAGGGACACAGGTTCTCATGTTCTTGAAAATTTGGCCTCGACTCTCAACTACAGTAGCTGATGCCATTATAGGAAGAGGCCTTTCCTTTATTTGAGTAGGTTTTCTTTTAATGGCAATGTCATTACAGCTATAACCAGTTTAATATTAAATATTTTTATTTTAACCATTCTTATTGAAGTAGCTGTTTACCAGCTGCTAAATTGAAGGAATGACTGAAAAGTTCATGAAAACAACGAATTTAGTGTTGAAAGTAATTTGGTGGAAAAAACAGACGAGCAAGCAGGTGAAGTTTAGACACTGGAAAAGCTGAAAAATTAAAAGGTAGGATCAAGTTTAAACAAATAGAAAACACAGTTTTATTCAATTCATTATTTAAATATGTAAATATAATAGTCTTAAATTGAATATTTTAGAACAGAGGAGAAAGAATATAATTAGCATAATCCAGCTGATAGACCAAGAAGATACAACACTTATTTTCAAGGGTTGGAATATTCAGAAGTTTTATCTCTGGAAAACCAAGGTAAAGTATATTTGATTTTTTTGTAGTGACAGCAAAAAAAAGGTATACCCTAAAGGTGTGATAAAAGTGTTCAAAAACTATCTGAAAGGCTGAATGAGTTGGGAGAGAGAAGATGAAGTATTTTCAGCTGGGGTCTTGAGTATTGGGGAAAATAAGAGAATGATTGCTGGCAACCATGAGGAATTTGAGAGCATGAGGGCAGGCAGTTAAACAGAAGTGGATGCTGATAGACAAAATTGTCTAATCTGATATGTTTTGGTTTTAGATTCAGCATTAGTTCAAAGAGTTCAGAGCCACAGAATTGTGTTCTATGTTTTGTGCCTTGTGCTGTACAACACAAAATCACACAGACAGTTCATGCACAGAATTTCCTACTTTTGAAGGGACATGAGATTCATTGCCAGTTACCTTGAATGTTCTCATCTTTTCCCATCATATATTATGAGTGGCGGGTTCCAGTTTTTATGAGAATGCTTAAATTTACCAGTGATTGCTAGGAAATGTTTTGCAGCATATGGAGATGGGAGTCTATTCTGTGGGCTGTGATGACCAAAGACATTACCAAGAAGTTTTTCCCCACTGCAGGAGGGATGATGTGTTCCTGCATGAAATAAACCCATACTCAATATAGACCAGCAGTGGGAGGACTCATGAAGGCATAAATGAGCAATTCAAGGAAGAGAAAAGGTAGGACTGGTAAAGATGTGGCAGACTCTGAAGAAGCATCTGTGTGAAAAAGAATTTCTGGAAAAGAAGATGTGGAAGATTTTTATGAAGTGAAATGCATAGAGTGAATTTGGAAAAAAAAGAAGGAATTAAACTTGCACTCTTATGAAAGGATGTCCTGGTGTGAAGAACAGCCATGGTGAAATTAAGAAGGGAGAAGATGAAATGGTTATCCTAAGTGTGAGACCTCCTAATCAGAGTTTTTAGTTTAAATATGGACTACTAGAAGAATAAAAGTTAGAAACTTCATTAGACTAAGAATCATGAGTAAGGACCATAAATCAAAAGCTGGTCAAGAGGAGAGATGGAGTTGATAATAGTTTATTTATCATTAATGCTGTGTCTGAATGTTCTTGCCCATTTAAAGAAATGCACCAAAGAAAAATTTAAAGTGTCAGAACTTTAAGGCATTGAACAAAGGCATTGAACTCAGACAATGTGTATCAGAAAGAAGCAGATAATGGAATGAAGTGGGTCTTTGAAATAGGTGTTCAAATTATATATCTTTGATACCAAAACTGACAACTTAAAAAGAAAAGAGAATTAGTGGAGATACCTCCGTGTTTATAGAAGAATGGTCTTTTTAGCACAGCGTCGTAGTTTCAGTTCACCTTATTATTAATATTAAGAAATTTTTTTAACTTTTTTTTTTTTACTATTTGTAAACAAATGTGCTTTGTCTTATAGTGCTCCAAGATAAAATGGATTTTACACATAAAGAAAAATATATGTGCTTTCTTCAGAAACACAGTTTAAGATAATGCAAGGCTGGTAAATTATTTTAGATTAGCAATATACTTGTTTCAAAGTAGTTCATTTCAAGAGCAGTGAAGATACTATTGCTTTTCTTTTCCAACTGTTTTTAGGGACATAAAAACTTCAGTGGTTTGTGTCAAACTTTTCCATATGAAAGAGAGAGTAAAATTCTAATATGATCTAGTATTTCATGGTAGTGTCTCACTAACAAAATGCCTAGCTACTTTCAGTAGCAAGTTTTATAAGTTGTAAGAAGTTAATGGTATTTCCAAGTAACCTGCATCTGCAATTGACTAGTGGCCATAGGACCATAGCCAGAGCTTGTCTGTGAGCTCATCACTCCACACTGACCATTCAAGAATTCTGAAGTATTAAGAGCTGCCAGATGGAAGTAATATTAGATATTTGGGTAAGGAAGACACGGAAATACATGTCTAGCTTTTTATTTTAATGATCACTGAATGAAAACCTTTAAGGGAGTTGGAAGGTGTTTTGGATCTTCAATCCATTGCATGAATGTTCTATACAATCATTTAAATCTCCTTCTAATTTAAAGTATATATGGATGATAATGACAAAAAAAGTGAGATTGGCCTATAGGGTAGGAAAAAAGCTCCTAAAATTCAGAATTATTTAAAAAAGAAGTATAGGGAATTCAGAGGAGAGATTTCTCAGTGTTTTAATACGAACTGTTATATTATTGTATTGCTACATGAATGCCAATCTATTTTTGTAATTTACTGTTTAGCAACCAATTAAATTGTATCTTTGAGATCTTGAGTTTCTTCAAATATACTCAAACCATAGGACACCAAATGTACCTTTAAGGATGCAGGGACAAAATTTTGTAAAGTCAGCAGAAGTTACACAAATGATAGAAAAAGGACAAGCAGAGGTGAATGTGAGCAGAATAATCATTCACAGAGCTTAAACAAAGATCTGAAAAGGATCAGAATAAAACAGCCCTATACCATGAGGGAATTAATTCAAATATTAAAAAAAAAGTGAGAACTGCTGATGGCCATCCTCAAAGATAGGCAAAAATATTTTATTTTTATCTGTAAATGTTTCGTGCATTTCCTTTCTTCCCCCCCACCTCCTCTTTCTTGAAAGTACATTTTTGTGGATAATTTGAGTGACTTCCTGAGGAGCTTTTTGTTGTTCCTTCATGATCACCTGCCCTCTGTGTTATGTAGGTACTCTTTTGTGTCACAAAAAAAAAACAAAACTAAAAATTGACTACTGAAGGAAAATATGGACTCTCTTCAAATCCCTGGCCATTAATCCATTAACATACAGGTTTTCTTCCTTCATACTGGCCTCAGCTACCAGGAAACTAAGGAAAAATGGATTTTGATGGTTGACTCAAGAGATAAATATTCTCAATTAAAATAAATAGAAAAAAAATAGATTTGTATTAGATGAGGGAGCTGAATCAGCTCATCCAGTACCCACAGAAACAGCAGATCTCAAAGAAGGAAAATAACAAGGATATGCAGGCAAAACAGGAGTGAAGGGACTATCCCACTGTGAAATCATTTTGCCAGGCTAGTGTAAAAAATATAACTTGCAGGACAAATTGGTTTAGGATCAAACCTGTTAAAGGCAAAAAAGGTAGAAAAAGTAATATGGAATAAGATAGATAAGTAGATAGTTTGACACTGTAATTTAGGCTAAAACTCAGAGAAATCTTTTGGTGTAACTGTAGCATTTTGCTGATCTTAATAGTGCAATAAGGTACTTTTGGGTAGAAACAAAGCAATGAGAGTTTCTGCTAAAACAACTTCTTCATGTACCTGTGGGTAGATTCATATATTTTAGTTTAGTATAGTACAATTACCAGTCTCATTTATTACCTACCAAGATGTGAAACCACAAGGTGAGGTCAAAGTGTCATCAAGGGTATCTTCATCACTTCAATATCATTGCCTTAAAAAGCACTGACCAGGAGAAGTAGATGACCTCATTTCAAAATTATTACAGTACAGAGAACTCAGTTTCAACATTATAATTCATTTTCCTACAGAATATTTCAAATTTATGATCAGTTTCCTGACATATAATAGCTAATCGTTAAGGATAGCCACTTTAACATAATATGAATAGGCATTTCTCCATAGGTAATACAACAGTTCCTGCATTAGCATTATTGACTAAGGTGCATTTAACTTCTTCACTAATACTTAATGGAAGGTTAATGCATAAGTCAGAAGATTAAATGGCTTTTACTTAAAACAAGTATATTGATTAAAATAACTTAGTGTGGTTTTTAAAGATGATTATATAAAAGTAGTCACACTTTTTAATATTTTATTAAATATTATGAGCAAAATGTGGGCTTCCCTGACCAAAATTACTGGAAGTTATTGTACTAATTGTGCCTTGAGCTAATTATTGCTCGTAGTTAACAAATGAATATTTTATTCTGAAAGGTAACAAATCATTCCTGCTAAATTCAGCACTCAAAGTTAGCTTCATTCCATCAGTCTAGGAATTGCCCTGCTACTGAAAGCACAATCCTTCATAAGCCACCTCATCTTTCTTATGCATGGCACTGGTGAACAACAGGGTAACCTTCCAATACAGATTACCTGCTCATGTCAATAAAGTATGCTTATACTTTCTTTTCATGGGCTGATACTGCTATTCAAATGTATACATTAAATTTTATACACTTGGCATCTTAAATTCCAACATGTAGCCATGAAGCTGGGGCTAGGAAAATTGTCTCATGGAAGATTTAGTTTTAAATTTGAAACTCTGCACATACACAACACTTAGGAGCTGGTCTCACAGCTGTATGAAATAAGATGCTTAGGGCAATTTTTCCAATCATTCACTTTAGTTTGACCTCAGTTAAATGCTTGTGCTGAGAATTTTTTGCATTATGCTACGCAGAGCTTCTCCTGAGGACTCTTGCTACCTGCTCTCCTGAGCCTTTTCATTATTGTGGAATTGTTTCTATCAAAGGAAAATTGGTAGTTTGGCATGAAATGTTAAAACATTTCTGCAAACACTGTGTATTAGTAGCAGTGTATTAAGTTATCCAGTGCCATTGATAACTGTTGTATGATGCTGAGGTACAAGCTGTATGCCAATGTAGATGAGCCTGGTAAAACATATTTTGGTAATGCCAGCTTTTTGACTTGGACCAGATCTAATCTTAGGTGAATGCTAAGGTTAGTCTGTTTGTGTTTGACTGGTACTGTGATTCTCTTTGTTTCCTGACAGGCACTGCACCTGCAAGACATCTCTCTTTACATCTTTCAGAAACACAGCTGACCTGTCACAGCTTTTGTTTGAACTGGATTTTCAAAGGGACCTTAGGTGACAGTAATAAGGGCTCATGGTGTAAAAAATCCACTAATAACTACATTCCTCAAACCTTTGTTTGCTCACTGAGAAAAGAATGAGGATTGGCTGTAATGTTTCATGGCTCTGGTAGAAAACATTCTTCATTTCTCTTTCTTTTAAAATTTCACTCATGCTTCTTTAAGTGTAGTACATGCCTTACTAAAACTCAAGTGGAATAAGTAATTTGTACAGCAAAAAATAGATAAGATGATAACTTTCCATGTTAGAAAAGGGATGACCACAGAGAGATAAGATAGTCCGAAAAAATTTGAGTGACCTGGAAGACAGTGAGCTAGAGGCTACTCACTGGACCTCCCCAAGCAGGTACCAAATGCAACTTGTGCATTGTGTTCAAAGAAAAGAAATAGTTTTGATGAAATATAGTTGAGCTATAATAAAGCTTGCAAAAGAAGGCTGCAGGTGCTGTAAGTATAAGTGTATTTGATAACTGATTGGATATATCCAAGGAAGTAAAATCCTCTATGGGATGTAAAATTCAAAACTCTGCTTCTGGATCAGAAAATTCCAAGCAGAAGAGGCATTCTGAAGAAATTCCCTTTTATTTTATAAAGTCAGTCCAAAACTCTTATGAGTGAGCAGCTTTAAACAGAAGACTGGAGGGACATAATTAGGAGCAATTAGTATCACATCATTGCTAATTTCCAGAGAAAAATCTGAAAAAAAAAAAGTTTCAAAGTTGACTTCATCCTTTCCAATTTCATTCCAGACACAAATGTACTTTTCGTTATGTCCATTTTATCTGAAGAAAAAAATTGGTTTGTAATACCAAAACACCTTCACACCCTTTCAGTCTCACAATATTTCAGAGCTGGGCTGGAAATCCATGTGGGCTATTGTGGCATTATTATTATTATTTTCAATTTCTCCTTTAAAGTCCCTGTGGGCTTGAGCAGGTAGCATCTGTACTACAGCAAGACATTCTGTGTTTAATTGTTACTACATACTTGATCCATTAAATCTTGAGCCAGCAAAAGACGATGTTATCATCCATGGAAAAGTCTAAAGAATGTTGCTATAAAAAGGGCTGAAAGTACAAATAATGTCTGATTGAGTGATGGTGAACTGATTCAGTTTAAATTAAATTATAGTAGGTTTGCAATGAGAACTTGGGTTTCAAAAGGGCAAACCTTAATAAATTAAGGGAACTCATTACCAAAGTTGCTGACTACACTGACCTCTGAGATCTGAATGTGGAGGGGGTAAACATTTTAAAGAAATCTATCAAATCAGTGGTACTGCCATAAGATTACAGGATAGGAAATGTCAAGAGTTGGTATAAAGGAGCAGAGGTGAAAGAGAAGGGTAAGAAGAGATTAGTCTGATCTCAGTAGCATACTAGGCTTTAGCTTTTAAAGGGCTGAATAAAATAATTGAGATAGAATAGAAAATGCAACATAGGTTTGATTAAGGCAGGACTAATCTGATATCCTTTTCTGATAACATTTTTTTTCTACAGAAGGAAATGCAAACTTGATTTACTAAAGTATTTGATATGGGGCCACATAGGAAATTACTACTTCATCTAGAGAGTGCAGGGATTAAGAAAATCATTGTAAGGTGTACGAAGAACTGTAAAGGACAAAAAAGCTTGTTGACAATGAACTATTGGGTTCTATGAAGGCTATTTGGGGAGTTCAAGTATCCTGGGATTGATCTGTCTATTCCTGTTAATGACATTTAGAAAGCAAAAAAATCTTGCACAAGAAAAGTTGCGCAGGTAAAACTTACAGATGATAAAAACTGAGTTATCAAAGAAAAAGCCATGTGTAGCTATCAACTGGCCATGACTGGCTGATCTTGAGGGACTAAAATATTGGAAATTGTGTTTTGGGATGAGTAACAAGATTTCCTACACAAAAAGGTAACATCAGCTGAAAAAGAGTGTTGAAGACATGGAGATTTTTATCTTTCTTAGACAATAAGAATGATTGGAATGAGTTAAACTGTCACCCAAAGAGATTAAAGATTAAATATTTTTACTTCTTTGCACCAAGTAGCAATTTACTACTCAGAAGAAAAGAGAGTTTCTTTGAAACATATTCAATAGTATTTTCTTCTAATACACCAAATGCAGGCTTAAGAAAATATGTGAAACCTTCATTAAAAAGTTTAAACTATAAAAAAATAGCAAAGCCATTTGTAATAGGTCTTTAAAAAACAGTGAAGAAACAATATCTGTTATGAGAGGCAAGTGGACTCAGTGACCCAGAAAGCCACTTCAGTGCTGTGTTGACACACTAGGAGGAAGAACACAAGCAGCCTAGGAGAGTAAAACGTCTATATTAACACAGAGAAAAACTAAAATAACTTTTATTGTATGATCCTTTAGGTACAAAAAAAAAAAATTCAATAACGTTCTAATTTCTATTTTATTTTTTAGAATTAAACCAAGACTGGCTATGCTAATATAAATATTAATAATTAATAAATATTAAACAAACATATTAAAGAAAGATTAAGGTTCTCTTTTTTGTTTAAACAAGAATGTGGATATGCTTTTTAGCAGTTTTATTGTTAAAGGGCAAAAGACTAAAGCAGTGTGAATTAGTAGTAACAAACAACCTGTGTGGGAGTATTTGTGTCAGGATAGACGCTCTGTGTATGCTAAATGTTACAGTTGCAGTTTTTTATAAGAGAACCCTTCTAAGATCTGTCCGGCACAGCCCAGAGTAGGGCAAAAAGAGATAAAAGGAGGGAGGGAAAGAGTAATGGGATAAAAGGGTGGTGGGGTAATAGGTAAGAGAAGTAAGAAGAGGAAGAAGAGAAGAGGGAGAAGAGAGAGGGAGAGAGAGCAAAGGCAGGAGGGAGAGTAAAGAGAGCGATTTCCTGTTTACAATACAATAAATTTTCTTCTGTGATGAATATTTTAATTCCAAGGACCAATCTAATACAAGATACAAATTCTATAGCATTTACATAGAGCCTATAGTAATCCTTATATTAACATAATGTGTTACATTTTAAACTTTAAAAGCTGCTTTTTGAACCCTTGAGCTTGCTCTCTGGCAGAGGGCATTGTTCTATCAAGAGAGGATTACCTTCAGGGGCCATCCTATTGTTTCATGGTAATTCAGTAACTAAGGCTTGGTATCTCAAACGTGGCTTTCATTTCAATTTCATTCATGGTTTCGATATTCCCAGAATCTTAGCATTCATACTTGCAAGATTTTCCTGTTTCATCTTTCCCAACAAACCTGTTTGAAAGTTCTGTTGCAACCCCTGGGATCAAAACCAGATTGAATTGCATGGGTCCAATACAGGGTGCCTGTCACAACCAGGAAGGAGCAAATCAAGAGGGGAATTTGGTGCTCCAGTGAATGGAACACCTTCCTCCATCTGCTCCAAATGTAACTTTCTTCTAAGCTAAAGCGCACGTGAGAAAGAAATGGAGAGAGGTTTTTTTTTTGTTTTGTTTTGTTTTGCTGAGGTCACAGCTTTCCCACCTCGAATCAAAGACATGGGCCTGGCACTGACTGGCGCTGGGAAAAACCTGCAGCTGCCCTTGTGAGGATGCACCCCTGAGGATGCAGCAGGACAGGCTCGGGCTGCCTCTCCCCCTGTGTGTGAGCAGTGACCCGAGCTGCTGAGCTGCCTTTGACTGCATTACAGCTGTTACAAACAGTAATCATTGATATTTCCATAATGACAACACCACTATTTGAAATATTCCTGAAGTGTTCAATGTCCTTCAGCTTCCTTTAGGTTTTAACTAAATATGAAATTTTACAAATATGTAGAAGTGTTTTTTCTCTTCAGAGATTCAGACTTTAATCTAATACCAGTTTACAGATAAGCAAACCATCTTACTTAAAGCTTGTGAAAATTGAGTCTTTCATAAGGTCAGCTTCTGTAATTTCAGAATGTTCAATGATTTTACTGTCCAACATTTAGGGGTGCAAAATATATCTTTTAGAATAAACCCTGCCTCCCACCTGAAAGGAAGTTTTTAGTACTGCTATATGGGCATAGGAAGCACATTGCTTCATGCTGCAATCTTCAAAAAAATTTGTCTTGATTTTAAAGGACTTAGAGAAAAGTGCATTCACCAGAGCCTAAGCTGTTATCTGGGTAAATTAGTGTAATAATTTATTCACCTAATAATCAGTCTCAAAGAATAATATATACATTTAGATTGATATTGTTTGGATTTTTGTACCAAATATATTTTATACATTTAAAGAGTGAATTTTATGAGTTTAATTTAATTTAATGAAATGTAATATGTTTAAAGTCAGTAGGAAGAGTTCTGAAGACCCTTTTCCAGCAACAAAACCCTACTACACTTTTAAAATTGGATTTGAAAAAGAACTTCACTTTTGGTGAAAGTTTTGGTAGTGAAATGTCTGTTCTTTTTCAAGATCCCACTATCTCCTCAAGACAAATAATAGTGTGAAACTCAAATTCTTCCTTCTCAGTGCACGCAGATAATGACCTACTTTGCCATTAAATTGGTATTGTTGAGGTCTCAGTATTTACATCTGGAAGCAAATCTCAGGAGAAGACTATAGTGCTCTTAATTAAAGCTCAGTTCTGCTTGCTGAGCCTTCCTGAAGGTCCAGCAAGATGTCCAAGGTCATATGTGTTTGAAAATCTGCCAGCAGTTGATTCACTGGACAATGTAAATTCAGCTTTTTCCTCATTTGTGTGCAGAGCAAACCATCACTAAGCTAACCTAAGAATCCATCTATCCTTTTGATGAGAGAGGCAGCTGTCCTAAGGCACAGAGCAGAGGTGCTGTGCACATGGAGACACTGTGTGTGGTGTCCACTGAGAGCAATACAGGCCAAGGCCTCACATCTCTGTGCCTGGCCATGACAATGAAAATCAAAATATCATATGCTGATATAGTTGCTAGTCAGCTCATGAGAAGACAATAGCAGTTAAACTTGTAATTTCACTAAAGTTAGTATGGAAAGGGAGCTGATTTTAATTTAGAAAAGTGCCCACCATAGGCAGCCCTTAAAATCATGCTTCTTAATAGCTCAGGTAGCTAAATTAGGGATGGAGGCATGCACTTTCTTTTCCCTGGTACAGTTAACATCTGACCTTTGCCATTATGGCTACAGCTTGTTAATATATTTATTTATGCACACAGTAGTGATCCACAATGATTTCCTCAGCCTAGTTAGAAGGGCAGAAAAGAACAACTGAAGCCCTTCATCTGTTCCTGAGGCAGTTGCAATGCAGCAGAAAAATGATTATGAAACAAAAGGTGACAGAAATATCAAGAGGAAAAAAAAAAAAAAACCAGCTGAACTGTAAGCACACTTGTCCAAAACGAAAGGTTTAAATTCTGTCTGAATTATTTCATTACCTGAAAGACTAAAATCTGTTAGAGTAGGGAGTAGGAAAAAGTCCAGTGCTTCATTTGCATGTTTGGTGCTGCATTCAACCCTTTGCTGTCTGCAAAGGTTCTGTTATGTTATGGCAAGCTATAGGACTGCTGGGGTGGCAGGAATAAGACTGAAAAGCTTCCTGTAAAGATGGGAATTAACCCTGAACTAAACACCTTCTTGAGCCTTTCTGTTAGACTAACAGAAACAAACACATCTTAAACATAAATTGTTTTAACTGCACTCTGAGCATACTGACCAGGTCAGGTTAATCAGGACACATACCACTTTCCATTTTTAGTTCTAGTTAATTTAAACAAGAAATAGATGTGCAAACTGTGATCACTATGTGCATGCCTGAAGCAGAATTGAAAGTACTGCAAGAAACACTGGAAGAGGTTGTAATATTTATCAGGTACATTTTTAAGTTCTAAGTCCTAAGGAAGAACTTTTCCATATTCTGGTTTTAGACACTTCTTTTCATTCCACGAGTGAGAGTTTGACCCTGTTTGGATGCTAGCTGCACACCAAATCCCCTCTGTCACTCATCCTCAGCAGGACGGAAGAAAGAGGTTGTTGTGAAAGGATCATGGGCAAAGAACATGGAGAGATCCCTCACCAATTAAAGTAATGGGAAAAACAGACATCATTTTGAGTAATAAACTGAATGTATTGTCAATCAAGTTAGAATAGAATAGCGAGAAACAAAACCAAAACATTAAAACACCTTCCTGCCACTCCTCCTTTCTTCCTGGATTCAACTTCGTTCATGATTTTCTCCCTCATGATGTGCAGGGGACACGGAATGGGAACCATGATCATGACACATCTCTGCTGTTCCTTCCTCCTTTCCTGCTCCAGCATGGAGTCCCTAGCACTAGAGGCAGTCATCCATGAACTTCTCAAATGTGAGTTCTTGCCATGGACTACAGTTCTTCATCCCAGCATGGATTGGTCACAGGGTCCCCGACCACTCCAGCACATCTGTTCCAGTGTGGAATCCTCTCTCCAGGGCTCCACAGAGTCCACAGGTCCAGTCAGGCTTCTCCAGTGTGAGGTGTCACACTCCTTCAAGAATGTCCAGCTCTGTGCTGTGGCTGGCTCTGTGAGCTGCAGGTGGATCTCTGCTCCACCATGACCCCCATGGCTGCAGGACACGCCGTGATCTCTGCCCCAGCAGCTGGAGCACCTCGTGTCCCTGCTCCACTGACTGTGAGTGTGTGTGCCACTTGTCCTCACTCCTTTATCCTGCCTGCATTGTACAGCAGGCTGGTTTTTCCTCCCTGAGGAGCTGCAACCTCCACTAAAGGGCCCAGACTTGGGCAAGTCCTTCTCAGAAGTGGCTGGCACTGGCCCTGGCCAGCGTGGAGACAACCCCTGGCATCTTCTCCCAGAAACCCTCCCAGGGCCTCTTTGCTACCAAGCCCTTGCTATGGAAATGGAATTCACCTAGATGCGTGAATCCTTTAATTCAAGCTATATAAAAGAAGAGGTTTTTGCAAGAATGTACAGCTGTTACAGCTAGATTTCTGCTGGAAAGGAATATAAACCTGTTAATAAATCTAAAAAAAAAAAAGGCATAATTAGTAAAACGTTGTTTACACAGACCCTTCAAAAAAATCTGAGTTAAAAAAAAAAAGTTTTTATCCATTTCAGAATAAGTGGTACTAAGATATAAAGATATCAGTAAAATAAGCAGTGAAAGACTTAAAATGTAAGAAAATTAAATTCTATTTTTAATTTTGAAAATTTCAGGAAGAATAAAGATCCTCAGATTTTAAACAGCTAGTTTTTGCTAAAATCCCTTGTACTGATGGTATAAACACAATCATAATGACTACGTTGGTGACCTTCTTAAGTCTAATGACCAAGAGAAATTTTAAATTTCACCTTCCCCTCAGGTAAGCCCTGTTGAACTAAGATGGTGAGTCCTATGTATTTAGTATAGAGCACAAAGGGAGCCTGATCATGCTTGAATGAGAGTGTTACATTGACTTGAATAGGAGCAAGATTGCTCCATCAGTCTAGATTTTCTTTCTTCTCCTTCTTCTTTTGTTTCAGATTGGTAACTCTGGCTTGAGCTGTCAGTCAAAAACCTTACTAGATGAGATTCAATGGCACATTCATATTTCCAATGACATTATGGATTTATATTATACATATATTTACGTTTCACTTACAGTTTAATAGCAATAGACCTTTAGAACATGAGTGCTGAACAAACCTGATTGATTTCCTGTATTAAGCCAACTTTGGCTTATATTTTTTTACATAGAGAATGAATATTCCCTAAGTGTATATAAATTCAGCTTTTACCCTTACTATATTTACTATATTCTGTAAAAGACTTACAAAGATTTTGATTATATATGGTAAATTCAGGGAAAAGTTACCTTTGGTTTTGGCTTGCTGCATTAATTGTTCTTGACTTTGATAATTAACTCTAATCAGCTACCCATATTTGGAAAGCACATGTTTTTTAGGTGCCTTTCATAATTTTTTTCTGGTAAGAAAAATAAGAGCTTACTTTAGGCAAAAGCTCAACTCTGAAGACTTGAATTGAACAGTCTCAGTGAGGTATTTTTATTTTGGATTCTATACGATTTAATCTTGACTTAAAAAATATGTTGCTAATCTTAGACTGCACAGAATTGTGTAAAAACCTTCAAGGTTTTTCATTCCATTGTTTAAATATTGCATCTTGAAAATTTCATTTAATTTCATACTTTAAAAATATTTTTTGTCAGTCTAATATTTTTCTTTTATCTGGACTGTGCTCCCAGTGAGGAGAACTAATTTCTGTATAACCAGTAACAACAAAACCCAGTTAGCATGTTTTCCATACTAGCAAGTTTTCTATTAAATCAGGATGAGCCAAGGTATAGATCTTGAACTATTTCCCTCAAAAGCTTTTACACAGGAGGCAATGCACTAGTTTTCAGTCTAAGAAGAAAGATACTTTGTTTAAGACTTTCCAGGCAATAAAACATATAACAAGCTAAATAATTATTTAAATTCTTGATTCTTGCAATATTCCAGTACTCTGCAAATCCAACCCTATCAGGCTACAGGATGACCTGCTAAATTATCAGACTAAACACAGGGCTGAAAATGTGCTTTTTTGCAGCTTTAGTGTCCCAAGAATCATGCCTAACAGTTAATTAGTCTATTAAGTCTAACAGGTTTTTTGACTTTAAAATCTATGGTTGTGAAAACTGCTTTCATCACAAACTCTCTTTGGTTTACTGGAGTAAGTAATATAGAAGAATAAAATATAGAATATAGAAAGAATATATAATATATATAAAATGATATCCCACATGATATTTCTTGCACAACATACCCTGTATTTACAGTGGTTTTTAAAATATACTTTGGATGCATTTGATATTTTCAGTCTTGGCTTTTAAATGCCATAGTCTTCGAAGCTGTTCCCTTAAGCAGTACCAGTGTGTCCAAAACCTTACAGGAAATGTAATCTTAGCCTTGCATTCATTCACATCTCTCACCTTTCTTTTGTTCACTTCAGTCCTCTGATTCATCTGTGCTCTCATTTTCAAATTCTCACTGTGGTATTTTCTGTGATCACTGATTCTTTCCCACCGTCCTTCTCCTTTTATTCTCATTTTGGTTCTCATTCTGTCTTTCAGAACTGTTATACTATAAATTACAATTTATAATTATTGTATTTTTTAAAGTTTTCTAACTATACTTTTCTTGGTTTTTTTCTCCCCTTTAGATACACTCCAGCACTTAAAATTACTTCACAATACATTTGCTTTTTCATTTTTTTAATGTTAGCTCAAGTAGACATTTCTTTATTTTTTTTTTAAGTATGTTACCTTGTTCTCACTCAAGATAGTCAGGAATTTACATATTTATTTTAGTGTTTAATTAATAAATTTATTTCTTTTATTTGTAGATTTTTTTCATTGTTTTGGGCAGTAATTTGAATGAAATTAACTATGTGCACCTAAAATTCATTATGACAGTGAGTATAAAAGTATGTCTTAGGTGATTTTATTCTTTGCACTGTTAAACTTTGCAAAAGGTGGTGTAGTTTTATACCTTATAACATGTTTCATACAAATTTCATATTTTGCTACGATCCTTTGAATATTCTGTCTTCCCTCTTATCTGACAGGAAGTATGTGCAATTTCTTGGTCTTTGAATCTGCACTCTTTTCTGAAATTCAGAAAGAAGGATGAAGAAATTGGAATATAATCCCAGTCTAAATTAAAATCCAACTCCAGTTATGGAAACTTTGTTGTGAGGAATAGGAAATGGGAAGATCTAGGTTCTGCAGAAAGATGAGGAAGTCGCTATGTCAGGTCAGCACTTCTTGCAACATTAATATATTCATTTAGTTGGATTATTATAGCACAGTACACATTCTCTCATCCTCTCCCATTGACCATGCAGTTGTGCAGTGAGGAAACTTTTAGCTATTGATGGTATTGTTAGCACACAGTCTATCTAAATATTAACTCATCAAGTATAACACTTCCTAAGATCCTCCTTCAAATTTTTGTGGAGATAGCTCTCTCATGTGTTCTGTTACTCCATTCTCTCATTCATATTTTTTAAGAAAATGCCCTGAATTTCTGCAGGATGATGGAAAAAGGAGCAACCTACCAGATGACTGTCACTCCCCAGCAGCTGTACTGCATTCCCAAAACGCTCACACCATGAGGAAGTGATAGTTTTGTAACTGACTCATGTTTTACTACCCAGCTACATCCATATCAATAAATAAAGCAGATCCCTTCTCCAGCCTCAGTCTGAACGGTACGGCAGAGATCACACCCATAGGCAGAAAATAGTAATTCCCTTTAATTCGTTCATGTAGTAATAATAGATGTTACAAACCACTGAAAATTAGGGAGACTAAGAGGACAAGTTGCAAAGCAACTGAGTTGCATGAGGGTAGGATGCCCAAAGGCTTTTCCCAGGAAGAATTAGTGATAAGAAGATTCTGGAAATAAACATACAAGGGGAAGAAGAAACTGAAAACACCCTCCACTGAGATTGCCTCCTCCCTTTTATTGTGACAGTTTTTAATGAGAGCATAAACTGGCTATGTGGTTTGCAATTTCCATCCCAGGGGTTGGGACTTCAGATTTTATATTGTTAAGAAAGCAAAGCTTGGTATTAGAGCTATTTGGGAATACCAGCTTTTCCTTAAAAAACAGTTCTCTCACTGGATTGAGAAGAAATTGGCAAGAAAGACACAAGATTATTCTGGCTCGATATAGATCATTCTTGCTGTGGCACAACTTACTGGGAGGAGCTTAGATACAACCTGGTAGCTATATACATTCCCTTATGTTCCATTGCTCCCTCAGTATAAATCTCAATGTTTGTAGACAGTACTTTATCTAACTACAATTCTAAGCAAATATTATGAAAATAAATTTGCAATTTCTTAGCTGTTCCTGCATGTTTTATCCTTAAAAGGAGATCCAAGACTTATTAATCCCAGCAATTTTGGTTAACACCCCCTGGAAGAGAATTCAGACTGGCAAATAAGTGCCAGTCCCCACATGGATCAGCAAAAGCAAGGACTGTTTGCTGCCTCTTTTCATCTGCAATCCCATCAGAGTCCACAAAGCTGTCTACCTGGATTTTCCCCCAGGAGAACACATTTGCCCTCCTCAGTGCCACAGATCTGCAAATGTTTTATGGGTGGCTGGGTGTGCATAGAAGGAGGAGCCTTGCTCTTACTGCCAGAAGTAGCATACTCAAAAATTCCTGCTCTGCATCATCCATGTCTTCCTTTTTGTCCTCAGGAGCCTGTAGTGGTTTGACCTTGCCTGGATGCCAGGTGCTCACCAAACCACTCTGTCTCTCCCTTTTTCAGTGGAACGGGGGGAGATTAAGATGGAAAACAACCCATAGGTTGAGATAAGGCAGTTTATTAAAACAAAAACAAAAACAATAACAATAAAAAAAGTAGTGAGAGTTTGCACACATGAGAAAAGGGCAAAGCTCGTTGAGGTTCCCATCAGTGAGTGGTATTCAGATACTTCCTGGGAAGCAGGGCCTCAGCATGCAGAGTGGATTTGCTGGAAGGCAAACACTGGATTACAAATGCCCCCCCATTCCTTCTCTCTCCTTTAGCTTTTATATCTGAGATGATGTCACAGAGTGTGAATATCCCTTTGGTCAGCTGGGCTGGTTGTGTCCCCTCCCAGGATCTTTCCCACTCCCAGCCCTTGATATAGTTGGGAAGTCAGAGGGACCTGCCCAGCAGTAGCCAAAACACTGGTGTGTTATCAACACCCTTCCAACCAGCTACCAGAGCAAAGCATGGATGCCATGGAAAAATGAGCTCCATCCCAGTCAGACCCAATACAGAGCCTTGGGCTGTGGTCTCTGCCGTGTCCCTCCCACTGACCCCCCATTCTTTACCTTTTGTCACCTCTGGTGAAGGCTGTTCACCTTTTATTGCACTGCCACCACTGTCAGAGCTCACTCGTGGCAGGAGAGATGCTGCTGTCACTCCAGGCCCAAGGCATTCCCTGTAGACCATGCCCAGCACAAAAGCATTCACAATCAGTATTTTTCAGTGACAGAAACAGCTGCACAAGCAGGATAGGACATGCCCCAAGGCCTGACCCACCCTTCACATAGGAGCATATCCCTTCCACTAGCTGCACTTCTGGAGCTGCAATGGACCCCTACATATCAGCTGCCCCTTTAGCTGCTTTGCTTGTGTTTGCACATCCTGCTGGAAATGCCCCTGACTGTGGTGCTCCTTAACTATCAGATAAAAAGGAAGCCTGAAATCAGCCTGCTCTAGCATCTGTGAAGTCTCAACCTTTCCAAGGAGCCTTCTACTTTGCCTTGTAATCCTCCCATCACACCTCATTTGCCTTGAATCACTAGGTGTACTATGCAGTGGTTTATTTCACACCTCAGTCCTAAAATTGGCACAAGGAAGGGAACAAAGGGTATTTAGCAGTACTCATGAAGGTCATGGGGCATTTCAATGGTGAAACTAGGCAAAGAGAAAACTCTGTGAGAAAGGAGGCTTTAAGTGAAATGTGAAGACTGACAAACTCTGAACAGCAGAGATTATAAAAGCAAATGAGATTACAGGGAAGAGGCAGCATTAAAATAAAGAAGAAAAAGTGTAGATTGCTTGGAGTAGGTGAAACAGAAGGTACAATGCAGAAGGAAATTTACGGAGAGAAAAGAAAAATCTGTGCCCACTACAGATTGCTCTTTCAGATCTTGAAATCAGCATTCTTCACTCTAATCTGTATTCAGCTTCCAAAAAATAGAAATCTCTCTGAGAAAATAATTCTTTGGTCCTTGGCTTAGCATTAGTACAAAAAAAGTAATAGCCTTTCACCTGACAAATTAGGCCACTAAAATTTGTGAGGCACTTAAAGTGATGAGTGTTGGAAAAAGTCTGTGTTAGGTCTGTCTACAATGCTGAGGATGAATTGTGCACTGGAAAAGCATAAGACATCACAAACAACAGAGACAAGAGATAAGAATTTCCATATTTTGTACCAATAGATAACTGGTTCAGGGGGGGAAAAAAAGCAGTCTGAGTTCATGAGTTGAAAATGGTGTCTTGATGCACAAACCCTGACAAAGGGAGGACAACATAAATGTTGTTTTTTGAATGGTTAATAACATCCCATTAACAAGATACTATTTGAGCATAATAAATATTTGTCATCAGAGAACCAGTGTATTTTTCTGAGACTTACTGCTCTCTAGTATTCTGCATAAGTTAATCAATATCTAAATCAATTTCTCAAGCCCTTAACATCAAAATAGCTATTGCAGCTATATGAATTAAACATCTTTCCCTCTGTTTCCCTTCCATTTGTTATGCTACTCTGAATTTACACATTTTCTCATTTTTTTCAGGCTTTTGCACAACTACTCTCTCAATTATCTGGACTTTTCCTGCCTCTAATCACATGTCAAAGTGAAACAGTACAGCCATCACAACCTAACTTGGGTTTGCTACTTTCTACCAGCAATTTCAGTGTCTGTTTCAATACTTTTTCTTAAGCATGAAGATCTGCTTGTGGAGTAGCTACAATATTCCTGTTCTGGATTCATAAATGCCACTGACATGCTTGGTTCTTTTATTGTCTGCTTTAACCCCAGCTGATACTTCTTGACTTGTTGGAATCTGTCACTGTCAAGCACTCCATGGCATCTCTCTCTGTGGCATTCTTCAGAAATTCCATGTGGTTTTTTTATTTGTTGTTGTTGGTGGTGGTGGTGGTTGTTGCTTTGGGCTTTTGTTTTTGGTCGTTTTTTTCCTTTTAGATGAAAGGGGATTTGCACTTTTGATTATTCTTATTCATCTTATTATACTTTAAAAAAAGATAGAAAATTAAGGAAAATTCATTAGTTTTTCTTTCTCGCTGAAAATATAGAACTTAAATGGTGCTCTTCATCTGGTGCCTTGATATTGAAAGGAAAACTCTTGCTATGATAATGCAAGACTTTTCACCCTTTTTTTTCACCCTATTAAAAGCTTCTTCTAGACAACATGCTTTTAATTTAAACAAAACTTTAAAGACTTGATCCCTTTTTTATTGTTATGCCTGTATAATGTGACTAGGGCACACACAAAATGACACAACCAGTGATGACATACCCTATCAGTGTGCTGGGGGCTGGGGCTCCTGTTTATGGTTAAACCCTGATGTTAATTGATGAAAATAGTTCAGGAAACAGAAGCTCATGCATTTTTATCAGCTCAGATTGCATAGACCTCATACAATTTATTTAAAACCTACATTCAACATATTGAAAAGTGATAGTAAATCCAGGTTTAAAACCTAATTCTGAAATCCATGCTATGCATGAATAATTACTGTTTAACAAAATTATAGATGCTGGGATAAATGCAAACCAATCCTTCATTGCAAACAGCAGAAGAGACCTAAGAGATAACACAAAGAGATACCATATACATCCACTGAACATCCACTTAATTTGCAAGAGTTCAAAGGATATTCAATCCCAACAGAATGACATCAAAAAGGATAGTAAAAATATCTTGTCAAGCAGCATTGTTGTGCTGTCTAACTTTTTAATCGTACCATAATGTTAATGTTATTAGAGTTTCTATAAAGACACACAGGGGTCAAGGATGCCAGAGGGAAAAAAAGGAAAAAGGGGAAAAGAAGAAAAGGTTACACATGCTAATTACATTTTCTGGAGCTTAGCATGATGGTGTGATCTATATTTATGCGTTGGGCCTGATGATATTATTTTAAACTATTCTTTCAATATTAACTGCTTTTAGAGTGGGATATGAAGCCTGTTATAGAATATCAGGCAAAAATAAAGTATCCTTGCACTGCTTAAAGCTGATTGCCCCCATTTCTTCTTACTGGAAAATCTTTTATTTTCAGTCTATCCAAATTTATGCTTCAGTTCTTCCATACACAAGAAGATGAAGTAAACTGCATATTTGCAGAGCTACTATATACAGTGGATCTTCAGTAAAACTTCATACCCATTTAGATCTGCAATTGCTTGTGCTGAGGAGCACAAGGCTGTTTTCAAGTCTTCATGTAGCAATCATAGATATCAAATTGGTTACCTTATTATCAAGTAGAAATTAATGTCTACCTGCAATCTGCACTTACTTTTACATACCTTCACTTTGTTTCAGGTAAGAATGCCATGAGCAGCACAACTAAGTCCAAGAATTTAATGTCTTTCATGGTGCCAGTGGCAATGGGAAAATCTGCTGTTATTCTTGGGCATTTTCTTACATCATTATTCATATTTGTACAAGCTTGTGCTATATTGCAACTTTGCTATTAAATATTGTCCCTGGCCTGTAGTTAGCATGGTCTATTCAAATTTCAGTTGGAGAAAAAGACACCTTCTTTTTGTATTATATGATCAAAATTTTGAAGCTCTGTAATTTTCTTCCTGCTCACAGAAACAAAGCATCCAGGCCAACTGAGAAAGCCTTTTCTATAAGCTATAAATATTTGCTATTTGAAAAACCTCAATGAAGGATTTAGTTATTAAAAAACTAAAGGAAGAAAATTACTAATAATGATTGGTTTGAGCTAATGAGATGTTTTTATGCAAATGTATGAACCTTAAATATGACCTGGAAACAAAAGACTGCTTAACAGTTACTATTAAGCTATACATTAGGAGATCAATTAAAGAGAATTTCTTTCTAATGATCAAGCTGTACAAGAGTTGCTATGGAAACCTGGAAAAGGAGAGATTCAGAATGCAAAATAGCAATAGAAACAAAACCAATATTTGTAAACATGTATTGTAGAATGTGTATAATCAGTTAAATAATAAAAGACTGTTTCTTTTCCACTCAATATATTTGAAAGAAGGGCATATTTCCATATGAAGGCGCCAGTTTAGTTGATATTTGGATGCCACAAAGAAAGATGATGCCAAGAAAATATTTCTGTAATCAATAACAGTTCACTAAATTACAAAATAGAATAGCACAATGACTTTAAAGGTCTCAAGAAATTGCACAGTCATGTCATTACAAATTGCTGGCAAATTAAAAAAACATATCTATGGCAAAGAAAGTGGAAAGACAGGTGGTTAAAAGCAAAACTAATTCCTTCTCCCATATCTTAAAATAACATTTTACTTGCATCAGAAGAAGTTTAAAATATTCAGATTATCTTATATGAAGGATGCTGACCACTTCATACGTTTTCCTTTCATTTTTTCTTTCATCTAAATCTTGTGAAATTGGTGAATACCCATAAAATACATATGAATATAGTGTTCAATATAATTTTGCGCAAAAAAGAAAAATAAAGTTCTATCATTAAGTAGGTTTTTTTCAACCCAAGTTGCAGAAGGAAGAATACCAAGAAATCAAGTTTTCCAGTATGCAGAACATGTATTGCCAATATGTACGTGGAGAAATGCTTAAAGCAGGGTTGGTAACTGGAATTTCCTGTAAATTTCTAGGGGCCCTCTTGCAATAAACAGCAGATATAATGGACTAGATGCACCCTCTCTCCCTTTGCTCTCCTGTTTTCAGATTGTCCATGGATACAAAGGTTTAGCTTCTTTCAAAGAAAAGCACCAGAAGCGTTTGGGTCTGGCGGACTGGGATCTGCAGTCTGCTCTCTGGACAGCTCTGAGGGCAGTGGGACCCTGAGCCCAGGGACCAGCCTGGCAGCACCTACCACCAGCTCCAGCAGCACAGCTCAGCGTGGGGTGCTGAGGAATGATCTCCTTCCCGGAAAACATCCGTGCGGAGCGGCGGGAGAGCTCGGCATCCGCAGCTGCACCAGAGCCTGTGAACTGACTCCTAAAATTACACCTTCGTTTAAGCTGCTTTTCAGACCATTCCTGACAGTCTTGAGAGCAGCAAAGGTCAACCTGTTCTGAAGAACATATTCATGACAATAAATTTGAAGGACTCTTTCATTGCGGAACTTGAAAAGCTGGATTAAACAAGTAACATAAAAGAGTCACAGGAAAAGCTTCATGAAAAGTTAAGTAAAGCATTATCATCAGTACTACAGAGGTAGATGGGAGGCTTTCTGATAATTTTTTATGGCTCGTGTTTTACTTAATAGAATATGTTTTTCCCAAGTTATAATTCTGCTACGGTCATGGTATGATGGGACTACTATAATGATCTAGCTATACATATACTTAACTCAATAATTAATTTCTATGTAAACTTACCAAGGCAAATATTTTCAAAAATCCACTTCTATGCTTCTTCCTGTATACCATGTAATCTACTGGTAATACTGGGAATAATCCTGTTTTATAAATGTTATGTAATCTACTGGTAATACTGGGAATAATCCTGTTTTATAAATGTTATGTGAGGCTTGTTTAACCAGGTTTTTGAAACAGGCATTCTAGGGTAAAATTCCCTTAAAACGTTTGCTTCATACAAACTCAAATCTTACTTTTTGTGGCAAATTACTTTTAGTCTGGAAATACTCAAGTTTTTTTGAAAGTGTGACTGTGGAGTTGTAACTCTGATTAGAAGGCAGATACCCTTCAGGGATAAAAACAGAAAAAGAAAGAGAAAAAAGGAATATTTAGCCAACCTGAAACAATAAATATTTATCAGGAAGAAAAGACTATTATTTCTGAAAGAAAATCTTTCAGACTTCCACTTCATGGGAAGGTCATTTTGGTTAGCTTCAATGAGATAATCAAGAAATCCAATTAGCTCTATATAGAAGTTACAAATCTGTTCTCATCAAAGAACACATAGCCTACAGCACAAGCAAACAAAATGCTATTAGATTGAACCATTAAAAAGAAGAGTTGTATCTTGCTAATAAGAGAGGACTTAAAAAATTCTGCTGGAGAGTAACTAAAGAGAAAATAAATTGCAACCACTTGTCAGATCAATCCAAGTAGCTGACAATAAGTCATGGCTCACTAAAAATAAATTTTAAAAAGATATGTTTTATTGACTGATTTGTAAAATGAGCTACAGCTCTTACATTCATATATTGAAACTGCAAAAATCAGTGAAATCTTAAGTGAACCCAGTAATCCTTCACAATGGAAGTACAGACTCCAACTCTCTCCTAGGGGGTTTTCTTCAGACAGAAGGCAATAAATTTGTATTGGAGAGTGACCTAGGGCCAGCTAACTTTTGGGATCAATGGAAGAATCAAGTTCCAAAGTCAAGGACTCAAGAGAAAATACCACCTGGAATTTGAGTTTTCAACAAGATCAGAAATGTACTCATTTGCTCAACAAACCTAATGAGATATTTGTACATACAGTCCTACAAATATTCCAGATTCAGAAACTAGCACAGTCCAATATCCATACCCATATGCTACAATCAAAAGTGGTTGTCAGGATGTTACAAGTTACTGTATTATGTCTACAGACTCAAATCTTGCTATAAATCACTGTATAGGACAAATTAACTTCAAAGTAAACTGTTTTTGTTTTGGTTTTTTTTTTGTTGGTTTTTTTTTTTTTTGTTTGTTTTTTTGTTTTGTTTTGTTTTGTTTTTGTTTTTGTTTTTGTTTTTGTTTTTAACAGAAAATTAAACAAACTTCAGAATTCCCTTGTTTTATATTCAGTTAATTGATTAAAATGCACATTGAGATCCCAGAGTTCAAGCCTGGTAAGCTTTGCTAAGTGTTCAGGGAAGAAAACAAATATGACAAGATCATAGATTGGAATAAACAAACTAGTTTTTGTGCTAACATTAACTGTAAAATTGTGGTTTTTAGGGATGTATTTACTCCATATTTTGCTGGCTCTACTTGATCTCTTGCTTTTGAAATGAGAATTTCTTCCTCCCTTTTCTTTTAAACCATCTGACCACTACTATATGGAAATAACCACTTTTGCTAATTACTTCACTGAGAAAAAAAAATTATAGAGAAAATCAAGATGAATGAGGCACTGTGCTTTGCACAAATCAGACAGACAAGCTGTCAGCGCTGCCTAACCCATCCTTAGAACAATTCCCTTTCCCCAAGGAAGTTGTCAGGAAAATGGAGGTCCTTGTCATTTCTCCGCTTGCAATTTGGGACTTTCCTTTCACACCTAGTTTATTTCTAGAATCTTTTGACACTATTCTTGCAATTAAGTGACAAAATAATTTTTTTTCCTTATTTCTTCTTTAAGCTGGCATATACGTCTGTAGTGCTATACATATGGGGCAGGGCATGGTTAATAAATGTGTTTCTTGCTATTTTGTTCAGTCTCTGAAGTGCATTTGTCCCACAGACATGTCAAGCAGGTAGCTCTGCGTCAGCCTCAAGTGACTGGGCAAATTACCAGTGCTTGAAGACCCCTGGGAGACTCATCAGTGCTGGAGTGCCCTTGAGAGCACACAGGAGTGTACAGGGTGTCAGTGCAGAGCTTGTTCCCCGGGAGCCTGTCGAGCAGACCTGCTTCTCCAGCGTTTTATGCACAGGCAGCTTTGTGCTGGAAGATACTGGAGGTGGAGAAGTTTGTGAAATGTATCAGGACCTCAAACTCACTGGGAACATTTCATTCTGAAGAGCAGAATTAATTTGTTATTTGTTATTAATTTGTTTATATCTCTTTATCTCTATATGTCTATGTCTATCTCTATCTCTATCTCTATCTCTATCATCTCTATCTCTATCTCTATCTCTATCATCTATATATCTATATCTAATCTATATATCTATATCTATATCTATATCTATATCTATATCTATATCTATATCTATATCTATATCTATATATCTATATCTATATCTATATCTATATCTATCTATATCATCTATGTCTATCTACATCTATATCTATATCTATATCTAAATCTATCTATATCTATCTATATCTAATATATCTATATCTATATCTATATCTATATCTATATCTATATCTATATCTATATCTATCTATATCCTCTATCTATCTATCTATCTATCTATCTATCTATCTATCTATCTATCTATCTATCTATATCTATATCATCTATATATAAATACCTATATCTATATATCTCTATATCTAATCTATATAATAATCTATAATATATATCTATATCAATAGCCATGTATGTATGTGGCTATACTAAGGAGACCTTCCCAAAGAATGTCTGGGCTTGCATCCGGAGTATGAAAAAAATATGAAAAATTGTGGAAATGTTGTTAGCACTCATAATTTATATTGTTCATTCTTGATAAATTTTTTTTTTTTTTGCTTCTTTTTTTCAACAACCTTAAATTTCGTCAAGCAGCAGTCCACATTTCCTCGGCTGTAGTCCTTAGAGATATATGAAAAAATTTGGACATTTTTAAAAGGAAGGTTAATAATAGCACTAAAAGAAAAAGAAATTTCATGATGTGTTGAAGAAGTGTGTGAGTAAAAGTAGGAAAAGAAATATAATGTGCAATAGAGCATCTGTTAGTATACACTGTTAAATTCTACCTAAAAGCTGAATTAATTTCTGTTATGTACAAACTTATACACATATGTATTAAAGCACGTGAGAGATCTGTGATGTACAAGACAATGTGTTCACTGATCACAAGCACAAATGTCAAGTGTTACAGGACAACTTGGTTGAAAAATGAAAAATACTTTCCCCGTATAAATAAATTGAGCAGTATATGCAGTGCAGATTACACAGACCTGAGCCTGGCACAGCTTTATCAAGAACATTTACAAAAATATTCAAATTTAACAAAATAACCTTTGTTTTTACACTAAATCAAGACAAGCAGAAACTATATGCCATGCTTATTCAAGATAAAAGAGAAATATGGACACCTGGCTAATTTATGTAACGAGCAAAAACCTTAGAGAGTGAAAAAGAAGCTGTCCACATTTGGAAAGAGGAAATACAAAGACAGAAGTTCGAAAAAACCCAACAACCCTGGCAAAAACCCTAGAACTATATGCCTGTCTTAACTTAAGAGTTGTCTATATGGGAACATCTGGAAAGTATTAGTCTGAATTAATAAAATAAGTAAAATCACGCTAAAATATATTAGTTGGACTGAGATAATATGTGAGCATGCACCTAAGGTGGTAGTAGTTCAGTTGGGTTACTTCACCCCTAAAGGGAAATAAACTAAATCAAACTGAAGCTGTGACTGGTTAAGTCACCGTATGTCAGCAGTCTGCAGATACACATGGCAAATATAAGGTCATCTCAGGGCTTAGGTAAGAACCACAGGCTAAATTAACCACATAAAAAGTTACTGTGGATCATCAATAAATTATGTGTGTGTCTGCGGCATATTATTCTCAACAAAAATGTTCACAGGGATTCAGGGTTTTTTTAACGAATCCAGTTGCAACACTTGTGAATTTTTTGCAACTATGGCTATTAAAAGGTGCTAGGCAAAGCAAGTTGTCTAGATTCTCTTCACTAAAAGTCATTAAACTATTCAGAATTTACAAATGGATGAAAAGTAGAATCATATTATTTGTTTTCTTAGGAAGTGTGGACTAACCCAGAAGGACTCCTCAGGATCCTAAATTATTTCAGATTGAAAACACCTTCCTCCATTTCCTCCAAACCACACAGTTTCTTGGCACTTAAATTTCATTATAATGTGTGGAGGCAACACCCAGGTGAAAGACTTCCATGGAGTTACCTGGAAAACACTGCTTTTTCAGAAAATGTATTATTTTTGACACATTGTGACTGAAAGAGGGTTTCACAGAGGAGCAGAACAGCCTTTTTTTTGTACAGGAGGTCTTGTTTCTTGCTGGGTGTTCAGTAGGTGACACCCTGGATCTCTTTCCATCCTGGAAACAGCCTCCTGTGTGTGAAGGATGTGAAGGGTGCAAAGCCTCATTTCTGACTCAGTGACAAAATGCCTGGGCAAAAGACTTTGCCTCTTTCCTCCTCTGTGCCCCCTCTGCCTCTTACTCTGAGATTCCTTGCTTTCAACTGCAGTCCCTATATGGTGCATATGCTTTTTTTAAACAGGTTTTTAATGCATAAAAATGCTTAATGGATATGATATAATGTATGCTATAATAGATAGGATAGGAGACAGTGGATTTTTTTTGCATACATCATGACTATATCATAAATTGATGAGAAAATGGAGGGTCTGACATATAAGTAGAAGCATTTTGAATCCATCCCACTCATTAGCAGAAATTCGGAACTGCAAACTGAGGACATCCACTTGCTGGTTTCAGGGAGATCGTTTCTGGACAGCAAATAGTGACTTCTAAATCATCAGAATTTTGATTATTTTTCTTCCTTTTCTAATGCAACAGTTCACCTCTCTGAGTTACCAAATGAAACTGTCTGCAGACTCAGGAAGATATCAGCCTGATATCTGGTTAAAGTGAAAAAGATTTAATTAAAATAAGGGGGCCCAACGCAGCTGAAAGCACATGCTCTTCTACACCACTTTGCTGCAAGCAGTTGATTCAGAAGCTGAAACGTTTCTTTAATTTGTGCCAGCTGCTAACAGTCACCTGGAGCCATTGCCATTATTGCAATCAGACATCTCGGGACACATGGGCCATGCTGCAGCTCCCCAGCCAGGCTCTTTCCCATTGGTGATAGTAATTGGGGGTGTAACAAGGTTCATTATTATCTCCTGTGCAACAAGGGCTCTCATCCCAAGCCAGAATTACTGCACTCTGCAGACTGCTGTTCAAAGGCCTCAGATCAAAAACAACAAATTAACATACGGCGTATCAGAACATATATATTTTTTAAACACAGAAGAGCATTCCATAAAAAAAAAAAAAGAAAAAAAAAGTTTATTTGAAAAGCATCCCATTCATTTCTGAACAGACATATATCTTTCTGATCTCAGATGGCAATAACATTTTCTAAGCTACAGGATATTCTTGTACATATGGAAAAAAATAGATGCTCAATTTTAAGCAACAAAGTCAACCTTTCAGTACTAAACACTTCAGTATGAGAAGGTTATTATAATGGAATGGCCAGGAGGAAAGACTCTCTACAGAGACTAATAGATCCTCTAGAATGTGGCACTCATGGTCACAACACTCCTTTAGCAGTCTGGAAAATCTATTGCAGAAAGAAGGCAGACCGTGGTATTATCTATAATATTTTTCATTTGTGGGAATAATTTCTTCAGTGGATATACAAATCTCCTTCCAGAATCATACATGAAGCCACTGAAATCCAACGAGGAGGTGGATAGCAGGGGGCTGTGACTGGGCTTCCCTGGGAAGCATGCCAGCCTGCTGCCACTCTGTGCCGTATCACTGTGCATCTATCTTCCCCAAATCCTTATCAAGATTAAACTCCCAGTGGCTGCAGAGATGTGCATAAGGGTAACTGCAGAAGATTTAATGCACACACTTCTTTAATTGAGGATGCCAAGGATTTGGCAAGAATTAAGTGCTGCCCCAGAGGCTTTGGCATCATCCTTCCTCTGGGAATGTGGACTTGGAGGAAATTTTTCTTCAATGTCAGATGATGGGGTGGATATCAGGAGAAAACATTGCCTTGTCTTTCTCATCTCATAGGCCATATGAGGAAAGGCCAAAATCCTGCCTTGTTTAATTCAGATTTAATATTTTGTAAAACAGGTAAATAGCTCAGTGAGCAGATTAGAAAATTGGGACAGAGATAAGTATGTATGATGTCAATGACCAAGGTTCAGCCAAATGTACTAAACAATATGGCTTCAAATTCAATATTGTACTCAGATTTTATCAAAAAAGGGCTTATCTGCAGCCTCAGACTCAAGTGAAGTACTTATTTAGCACACCTTTTGATTAAAGTGGAAAATGACAGGGAACCAGAACACATTTCAAGCAACTTGACTGTGTATTTGTTTTTACTTAACTGTTGCACTGGAGACTATTTTCTACTCAAAGCCACCCATTCATGCTAAATCTGGTAATAACAGAGATATTTTCTTTGCCAATCACACATTTTCTTACAAAATTTCTGTGACAGAAACTTATTTACAGCACCATTGGCAGCACTATAAAGCTAAAAAATCCTTATCTAAATCATGTAAATCATTGTGTCTGCTCAACCTTCTGTATCCATGCACCTATTCCAGACAGGCAAACAGCTCCCAAGCACCCAGACAGGTTTCAACCCCATTGTCACAATGTTGACAGCCCTGTTGCCATGCCAGGTTTCTGTGAGTGACCAAACATACTGGAACAGTATATTTCAGTATAATAGACTTGTGGAAGTCAGGATCAGGCCTCACATTACTGCAGAATATTTAAATTATTTTTAAGAAAGTCTTTGCAAGCTTGCAACTTCTTCAATTACTTACACTGCAGAATATAAAGGAAACTTATGTTGAATGAGACTAGAATTCTCATTTCCTATGTTAATTTTGAACAGTTTATATTATTTTATATAGTCTGAATAAGAGCAAAAATTTTATTTTGGGATTAGGAAGAGTATTGATGAATAAATTTCCTGATTTGAAACAAAATTTTCAGAAGTTATGCAAATATGTTTTGATTTACTTGCATTATTTTCTGTTGTTTCTTTAAGACTGTATTCTGTGCAGTCAGACTGGGGTTTATGGCAAAAGCATAATTCATATCTTAAGGAAGTAGAATACTTTTCAAAATACCTCAATTTAAATCAGAAGACTCAGAAAAAGTATATCTATTCTGTGTAATGTATAATCCCAGCTAGAGACCTGAAATACACATAATGTTGAGGAACTAAACTATAGCACTAATCCAAAACTTTCCCATACTAAAAAAAAAAAAAAAAAAAAAAAATCATGTTCTGCACTAAAACTGTTTAAACAAGATCAAATTGCTGAAGAAGATACTGGGAAAAAAAGATTAAACATTTACTGTACTGTTGTCTGTTCAAGGCAGTTCAAGAGTTGATAAAATTATTTATTCATTATGTTACTTTATGTGTACTTGCTCTATTCTGTAGCTTTATCCACAATTCCTAAACATGTAAAATAAACTTGATTTTTCCTTCAGAGAACATCCATATGATCATAGTCCCACTTACTTTGCTTACATTACTTATGTTGTCTGAATTCTGAACTGAGACTTACTTAAGAAAGATGTTGCTGCATCCAAGAGCTCCAGTGCATTCCAGCAGATTCAGATGCTCCACCAAATGACTCCATCAAAAGTTCACATGCCAAAGAGTTTGCAGTGTGCAGCCTGCCTACTGATACATTAATTCGTGGCATGCCTGGAGACTTCTCAAAATAGAAGAAAATTTAGAATATGGAACTGAAAGCTAACGAATCAAGTGTGCTAAGAAATATTTCCAAGTGCAGAAACTTGGTCATTGCTATTTAAATTGTTAAATCTATGCCCCTGTTTGGGATTGCCCATGTCAGTGTTTCAGTGTGGATGGGGAGCAAAATTTTGAAGTAACTTCTCCATTCCCATTGACTTTTCCCTGTTTCGCATCACGGAGCCGTCTCAGGGTACGCAAAGTGGACAAAGGCAAAGCCCCAAGAGCAAACCTTGTGTTCCTCATCCCTGACAGGTGCTCATGTGATGGGGCCAGCCCAGAATGAGCCTGCACCAATGTGCAGTGTGCAGGGAGTGAGAACACGGGGTGCTGAGCAGGACCAACTGCACCCATGGCTCTGCCTAATGCACTTCCTGACGCCCTAGTAGAGACAGTGACTTTTTGGCCCAGGAAAACTGTCCTTTTTCCAAACAATTTCCACTTGTTGATCAGGTGTTAGGCTATGCACTGGTCCTGCTAGTCTGGTTACATGTGGCCAGTATGTTTTGGATCAGACTTAATTATCCTTCTTCCCTATGCAAAATGCATGCAAGGAACAGAAAGATACAAGATAGTTTAAGACAGTGAAACTGAAGTGGCTTCAGGATAATATGTGGGAAAAGATCCCAGTGGAGTTGCACCATAGCAGAGGGTTAACTGAGCTGTCCATGACTTGAAAATAACACAGAGTTATGTCCTTCAAATACTTTTCTTTTTGAAAAGACAGAGAAAAGCGAGAGAAAAGTAAGTCAAACACTCTACCCCAATTTGACAAGATTTTATTAAAGTTAATTTTACTCTTCCCAGGATGACACATAACAAAAACCCAGAGTAAACCAAACCAAAAAAGCCATATGAAACCAGTTAAAAATCCCAGGAAAGAGTCAAAATGGAGGATCAGGAGAAGCCTCCATGACACCTGTCAGCAGCCAGTTGCATTTCCAAGGAATGGGCACAGACAAAGTAGAAAGCTGTCACAATTTTTCAAAGGTAAGCAATTTTCTCTTACTCATATTCTTGAAGAAAGCACAAAAATCTCTGATGCTTGGAACTCATTTCCAGTGAATTGCAACTTTCATTCTTGAATGATAACTGGGTAGAATGTAAACTGGTATATGATATGACCAGGAGATGGATGAAAAAAAATTAAATAAATCATAAAGTTTCTTAGTATATTGTTTTATCATATCTTTGGTATATCTTCATCACTTAGATACTAAATGCTATTCTTTTTTTGCCTTTCACTGTGTGTTTACATTTATTGATGATGCATTAGGCTTGTGGTGTTTTGTTTTTTTTTCCTCAAGTGGTAGTTCTTGATAACTGTCTGTAATTCTATGTTAAGCTTTCTTCGCTTTCCCTCCCTAGTTTATATTGGTCCCTGAATTCTCAGTATTGTGGGTATTATGACAAGACATTTCCAACTCCAGGATTACAACGTTTTTTAATCCATGACTGAGAATTCAATTGCATCTAGGGATAACAAAAACTGGAACTGCATAAGCTGAGTATTAAAAAACAGAACTACTTTGTTTTTCAATAATATCTAACCCTTAATATCAGAGTACAGCAAAATAACAAAGGAAGAATGACACAATAAAGCATAAAATATGTCTCTCAATAGTATTCTCACAGAAAGCCACAGAAAATGGTTTACTTTTAAGATAAACAGGCCAAAAGATTCAGCCACAGAACTCTACAGAGGGGAAAAAACTTTCAAAATAGCAGTGTTAATTGAGGAGAAGCCTGATATTTTGTCACAGCAAATGGTAGGGATGGAGGAGACACAGGTCAGAAGCCAAACATAAATTATGAGAGGGGCCATAAACATGAACCAGATTTCACAAATAAAAAGGGGAAAAGGTTTGAAGAGCCTTTAATGTTAACAATAAAATTTTGAAGTTGATTCTCAGCTTTAGAAGTAGTCGATGCAGTTGCCTAAGTAAAGGGTAATATGAGAGTACCAAAAACAGTAATAAATTTAAAAAGAGGCAAAATTTTGAACAGATTGCAAGCAGCAGGCCAAAGGATTAGAAATACTACAAGTTCATTATTGTTGGAAATAACTGTCGTCTGATAAAGAATCTTGGCTGAAAAATTCTAAACAAGTATAAAAATAGACTATAAATAGAATTGTTATTATTCATCATCCCACACTTACACAGAGCACACCTGTGTCTTTTTCATCACTGAGATTGAGATATTTTGACAATGACTTTTAACTAAATGCTCTCACTGCACATTGTCAGCTACCAGCCAATTGGAAAACCCTCATTTTTCATCAATGAAAGGATCAGAAATCTTCAGGAATTAAGATATTGGGAAAACTTGACACATTGTGCATATTTGGCTCAAATGCCCAGATTTCAAGAACTTTTAGATATCATTATAGATAGGCACATATATTTCTAAACTGTTATTTTTTCCAGCTGCAGAGAGAAAAAAAATATTTAAAAATGCAAAGGAAGCTCGGAGAGATTATCTAGGCTATGTCCTCTAAGATAAAATCGTTTTACAAAAGTATACTCAGATGATGATGACTCCACAACCTTCACTGTCTATGCCCATATCTATTCCCATCCCCATTATTAGTATTTCAAAGCTTCTTTTCACATCCAACATTAAATCTTGACAAAATGTAAACATAATGACTCTTATATGCTTTACATATTATAGACACAGCAAACAGATTTTCACTTTTTACAGTAGCCTCTGCATACATGAAGACATTTACTGTGCTTGATTTCCGTCTTTTGTTCTCTAGATTCAGCAGCTCCAATCCTTAAGCATGGAAGAAATTATTTTTTTCTTCAATGTGACCAGCTAGGGACTCTCCTATACTTTAAAATAAACTTAATCCATTGGTTGGAGCAAAGCCCCACTGACCACACTGCAATGGAGAGGGGAAAAAAGCAGCTTGGTAAAATCGTGGTGGGACTACTTACACCTAAAGTTTGAAGTTGAGGAGTTATAAGCACAGGACAAAGATGGCTTATCAGAAATAGATAGATGTACAGGTAGCACCACTCCCAAATGGGGCCATAAGTGAAAAGCAGAGGACAGCCCAAAGAACCACATACACTGGAAATGAGAACTTTGGGCTCCACTCCTCAGGGTGTGGGAAGGAAAGGTTCTGTCAGTGGCTTGGCCTCTGCCCACCTCTTTCTCTGGGATGGCAATGTGAGGATTGAAACACACTGTTCTTCACCTCTTTGTAAATCATCACTTCATGGGATTCATGACTTTGTAAGTCATTGATCTCTTTATTGTTTCCAGTTTCTAATCATAATTTAGGCTGAGAGAAGGGTGATTTGATGAACAGCCTGAACATGTTAAAAAAAAATCTGTGTCCTTTCTACAAACTCCTTCTCTGTTCACTCCCTTGCTCTTGGTTTAGGTGGTCAGAGTACAAAGGAACTGGGCTCATTTCTGACCGCTGCAAGAAATTGTCAGCAAATTGGTCAGTTCTGTCCAGCAACAATCATTTTTATGGCAAGGTCAAAGACTGCCAAAAAGAAAACCGAAAAACACCTGATTTTAACAGGATAGCCAAATAGTTGGAAAAATGGTAACCTGTGCATTGATGTTTTCAATGCAGCATAAAATACAAAAAGTTTTATCTTTCTTTTTCATCTTTCTTTTTCATCTTTCTTTTTCATCTTTCTTTTTCTTTTGAGTGCACAGAAATATGCAGCAGAATTGAGTAAAAGCATAATTTCAAGAGCACAAAGTTTAAGTTCAGTGTATTCGAGAACATTTGTGACCCTAATTGTATCAGACTCCCTACAATAGGTTTTCCACATTATCTCTGGTATGCAATGAATATACTTGTCAAACAGATGTTGATCCTGTGTCCTAATGGAACCATCTTTTCTAAGCACATTTTAGCTTTTATTTTTACAATAAACATTTTTCCTAAACAATAGCACTTATGTGAAATACAATGTTTGTAAGGGCCTTGGGAGCTGCATCTTGGGAACTGAAAACAGGTACAGCAGTATGTTCTATCAATCCTGAATGCATTGTTGGTGCTATAATAATAATCTCTTCTCTGCCCCACATCATACTCATGCAGAGCCTAAAGCTGTGTAGATTTCTGTGCTGTAGTTCAAGCTTAGAGTGATTTATGCCATTTGGCATACAAACACTTGAAAATTGTATTCTATCTTGGTAATTCTGACACAAGTCTAGTGGCAATAGCAGGTGTCACTTGATTACAGTATCTTCTGCTTATAACACTGCCAGGGTAATTAAAGCATGTCAGAACTAAAAACAAGAGTAGTAAAGGCACATTTTATTACAGAGACATTAACAAAAATTTTAAAGCATGATCTACTATGGTATTAAAAATGGAAAATTGTGCTCCTACTCATAATGATTTAGTACTGAATTATAGAAATTGTTGAAAATCCCAAATATGATGGCAATTGCTACTAGTATTGAGCATTACACACTCACAGAAGTGCTATGACAAATACATTTAAATATCTTTAATGCTGCAAAACCTGGAAAGGCAATTAGTGGCAATAAAATTTGTATTGAATTTGGATAAATTTTAGACAATTAGCCTTCTTCTAAATGCAATTTCTGGCCAAGAAATCCATAGGGACACATGACTTATCCACATTTATTACTCATTAGAGCAGAGTAATTCCTGTCATGGCTGAACATCAAGGAATTAATCATCATAAATTCAGATCAGCTAATGGACTGAGTAGTCCTTTTCTCCCAAGAACAAATCTCTAGGTAAAGAATATGAAATATAAATTGACCACAGCAAAGAGAAGTGCCTTGCAGTAATATGCATAGTAGATATATACAGTTATTATGCTCAATATGTATATACATGCATGTAGTGTATATTGATAATGTATTGGGAAAGTAGATTCACCTAGGGATCCTTCTCTTACATTTTATATAGCACAGATAAAGTTTGGGCATACCCTTTTATCAGTAAGTTCACCTCTAAATATTTCAAGATAAATATGCCCTATGAACAGAATTTGTCACTCTTCTCTCAGGCTAAGAATCTTTCCTCTCTTTAGTAACAGTACAATGAGTTTGGTCTATATATTTTTTTATATCTTTCAGCTCTTGGTACTTCAATGTAACGAACTTAGATTTTACAATGTAATATAAACAAAGTAGAAACTGAAACATTTTTTATGATTAGAAAGACAGAGTTCCACAGACAAAAGATTCAGCAGCTTGAGGATAGCAGACTGTGCTTGACTGCTTCAAAAATTTCTACTGCAGATGAATTTTTTGATATAGATCAGTATGATCTGTCTCGAGCCCAAGTCACATTGGAGCTGAACACAAACATGAGCATTTTCAGGTGAAGAAAATTTGAAAAATTGCAGCTGTTAAATTACTTATTACCTTTCACCCTTCTTCACATTCTTCTGTAAAAATTTTTAGGGAAAAACAAAAAGATAAAAAATTAATATCTGTGACAATTTACTTTGGTGTCCTTCTGCTGCAATGAAGTCCTTGGAAATTCTGTTTCCATTTTCCAGAGATTATTTGGATGAACTTCATGAAAGTTTAAAGTAGAATTCATTACGTGATTTGTAAACCTGTATCTTCGGAACTTACTTCAACCTTACCTTTTTATAATTAGAAAATTCCATCTAGTATGAGATTCTTCATTCAGTTTGTTTTGTACCCACTTTTCTTTGTATTGAAATATTTTTTAAAAATTGCTGCATTCAATTTCTTATGTATTTAAAGGAAATAAATGTAATTTTCTCTATACAAATAAGACAAATTATTGATATTTTCCTAGATATGGGATATTTTCTTAGACATGGGATTTATGTTTGAACAAAACTGATTGTGCCTTCTGAGTGTGCTCTGGTTTGTGCTTTGGGTCTTATGTAGAGACTGGATTGAAAACACTTGCTCCTGAGAACATGTAATGTACTCTAACAATAGCAGACTTTCAGCCCATGAACCAGACCTGAGACAGCCCAAACAAAATAGCACTGAAGGCCATCTGGTCTTCTCTATCAGTCTTGCTGGTCTTGAGTTCAATCTTTTGTGCAGTTCTTACCTTTTTAAAATACACATATTTCCATCTGTTTTTCTCTACACCTTCTTCAGTGCAATCAACTTTTGAAAATGTGTATGTCCTCAGGTTTCCTATGACAATGAAAATCATTCCATCTCCATCATACTATTCATCATGCTATATTTCTCTTATAATGGTTCAATAGAGCTATATTGATGATGCCCTGCAAAATTGCTGTCAGAAAACACCACTACCAATCTGGATTTGCTCATGACATTAGAGGATATATTTAATAAGACTGGTCTCAAAATTGGTCCACAGGTTATCCATGGCATTATGTTTTTCTAAGATAGTGATTCCCTCCACAGCATAATCCATTATCACCTTCCACTTAGCTCTTCTTATCCACTTTAAAAGTTCTTGTACTAGCCCCATATTATCAAATTCAATTCGTAATTTCCCTTGTGGCACTTTATCAAATGCTTTAGTGAAATCTAGACTGACTACAGAGAACACATTTCCTCTGTCAACTGCCATTTAAAACCCAGGATAGCAGGGTTAATCTGACATGATCTACCTTTGACAAAGATATTTTGCATTTCATCCTGTTTTCTATTTATCTCCCTACATTTATGCTGAGTTTTATATATGTATACATAACTTTGAAAACTTTGCATATGACTGATGTCAGTCTATTAAGCTTATTATTACTTGATTAACTTTTAAATTTTTTAGTAAAAATTATGTTTACTTCTTTATATTAAAAAAATCATCTTGAACTTAATACACATTCTGAATACTGACTTGCTGAATATATAATGTCAGATCTTTCAGGATTCTGATATAAAGATTGATGAAGCTGAAGGTAAAGTAAAATTCAAAGACACTTGAGATGAAAGAATTTCTTTACCCAAGCTTAATCTTATTACCTTCACTGAAAGCTTATTTCACATATTTGTTAAATCCTGTAAATAATCTGCACCATTTTTAATGTTAATTACAATCTCATGTATGTTCCTTGCTCTCTGGAAGCCTTAGGGACTGTATTAGAAACATCTCCAGAACTTCATTGCCAAAATAGACATCCAAATTCCAATTAAAATTACATTACAAGGCTTAAATAATACTACAGATACATAAATGTAGGCATTTGATTAATTAAACAATATTTTCTAGTTGTAAACTTGTATTTTTGTAATAATGACTGGTAGTAACACCTAATTTGTCTTCATGCTTTATATAAGACAGATAATCATCATTTAATGAGCATTATGCCACATGAGGGGCTTAGTGGAAGGAAAATAGATAAAATAAAAGTTGACACACTGGCTTCAGGTGGTTGTGAATTTGCAACAACTGTCTGTAGGCTGTTACAGCATCTAAACATATTCAAAATATAAATATTTAGTTTTCATTTTAATAGCTGTAGCTTTCAACAGCTAAAGATTCTCAGTGTGTATTCATCTATCCTTTTCTGCTGCTTTGCAAAACTCAGGTACTTTGGGGATACCTTGAAACACTGAGTGTTAAAATGAATTGCATTATACTGATGCTAAAAACTGGGGAAAATACATAATTTCAACAAAGTTTTATGATAATATATATTATTATGATAAATTTTATCATCCATTTAGAGCAATTAAAAGCAGCTGCTGCAAATCAAGTTGCACTTGTATAAAACATATTTGCATAACTAAGAAAAGATCTATTACTAATATCAGTTACAGCAATAAATGTTTCCTCAATGACAGTAAGATTTCCTCATAACATCTTTATTTTGAGGTGCTGTTTTTCCAGATCAAGATGTTGTTAAAACATCCAGGGAAGGACTTCTGTGCCTACCTGGGCCTTCAGTGAAACTTTGGAAGTTGAGATTGATGCAACATTTTGCCTCCACTGCAGCAGGTTTTTAAGTGCTTCAGATACCTACTTGACTGAATTCCAGTTTCCTGAGATGTGCCAATATAGCAACTTATCCATAGGGTAGATCTGAAAAAACTGTTTAGTGTTACTTTAGCTGATCATCTGATCTCTCTGGAGAGGTTCAGCTGGGTAGATGCAACCTTTTACATCAAAGTCATAAAAAAGAAACCTGATTAATTTGGCCATTTTGATGGCTACAGACTGAAAGTTTGGGTTCGTTGTTGTTGCTTTTTTTTTTTGTTTTGTTTTATTTTGGTTTTTTTTTTTTTGTTTTTTTTTGTTTTTGTTTTTGTTTTTTGTTTTTTGTTTTTTTTTTTTTTTTTTTGTTTTTTGTTTTTTGTTTTTTGTTTTTGGTTTGGTTTGGTTTGGTTTGGTTTTTTTGTTTTTTTGTTTAGATATTTAGGTTCTGCTCTAGAGCTCTGAACTTACCCTCGTCCTAATTTTAAAGCCAGATCCACAGAGGGAGTGAAGTCTCTGGCTCTGTTTTTTGGCTTGATCTAGTCACCCAGAAGCTGTTGGACTCCAAGGCAAAATTTTGCTTCATTCAGAGTCTGATGCTGGGGCTGGCTGTGAGCCTCAGAGTCTCAGCACAGCCTGTGTGCTCACACAGCCCTCTGAGCCCAGCAGAACTCAGCTTTCCAGTCAACATTTTACAAAGGGTCACAGTGGGAAGAGATTTACTATACAGCACACTTTTTTGATTTGGAACAGAAAACAATGAGTGACTGCCTGAGCTGTCTGAGATCTTAACACAGCTTATTTTTATTAAAGGATATCTGAAGTTTAAAGTGTGACTGGGAGTACTGTGTTGAAAACAGGTTAAGAACAGCTTGATATGTATTAATTAAAAATGAAGTCTGGGTTTAGAATGGAGAGCAGTTGCATCTGGGGGAGTAAGCTGGGAAGAATTCACTGGAGTGAGTTATACCATTCACTTTTATTTAACCTTTAAAGTATGTCTTTATTTGCAGAATAAAGTAATAGCTTCTCTCTGCCATGATTGGTTAGAAATCACCATCTGTAGTGGGAGAATTTTTAGGAGGGTCAACTTTGTTTAAGTCTGGTTGCTCTTCTAAATCATTTTGTTAAATCACACATGATTAGATAATGGATATTCTGAAAACAGAATTTATTTTAAGTAATCTATATATTTTATGTTGAAGGCCAGTTACTTATTCAGTTATTAATCAGTATCCAATCAAAATTAAGTTGTCCAAAGACAATGTATAATTTTAATGTACCTGTAAAATATTTATCAAGTCAGAAATGTTTAAATAATTAAATAATAGCCATTCTGCTATTTCTTTAGTGATAAAGCAACATTGCTTATAACTGCAGAAACAAAGATAAAGACAGGCAACCTCCTACAGGTAATTTATTAAGGCTTTGCAATACCATGGAAAATAAATAATTTTATTTCTGTGGTATATAGTCTTCTTAGAAAAAGAGAGATTCAAAAGATAAAATCTCTTTTATACACTGGTAGTGAGGATTCCTAGTAGCACACATAGGGAGTAGTTTAAAGGTTCTATTTAATTATATATCAAACAAAAAAATAAAGGGGGCAGACTGATATAATCAGGCACAAGAAATATCCAGAAAAAAAAAAAAATAGTTTAATTTTTCACTTCATGGATCTAATTCATGGATTGCAATAGGTATATCTTGAAAGAAAGCTTGCATCAAAATTGAATAAAATACTTCAATGTACACAAAGTAAAAGGTAGAAGCAATAAAACTAGCATCCCTTTTCTGAAGGCTAGTAAATCAATTGTATTGACATTAAAGAACAACAAAAAGTGCAAATGAAGTTGAATCACCATTTCAAGCATGGAACTAGATGATTTAATATCTTTCTTTCTACCTAACCCCCCACACCCCTCCCTCTTTAATTAGTGTCTCTCAAGAGTTTCAGTATTTTTGCAGCCAGGGAGGAATTCAGGCTGGTGTAAGACATTCTTTGGAGCTGCACTCCTAACAGGATGCTGCTCTCTTCATACAACAGGTATGTATACAGGGAAAATAGGGTGTTTTCTCCATGATATGGGATTAATGCTGCCACATGCTCAAGAAACAAAACAAAAAGGATAAAATTACATCTAATTGGACTCACTTTAGGTCACCATCTATCTGTTTACTGAAAATGCTGAGCCACATGATGAGATACTCAAGGCTCAAAACTATTCCTGACTAAAATAAATGCAAATGCCCCAGAAATAGAAATAGGGAAAAACAAACAAACAAACAAACAAACAAACAAACATCTGCAGTCATGCCTATAGCAGAAGCTAAACATTTTTAAGTCCTTGCCATTATCTACTCCTGCATCTAGGAGAGGGTTACCTTCAGCCATACTGGTTTTGGTATGCATACACAGTGCTTGCAAAGTATTTGCCCTTAAAAAAGAACTAAATAATGTAGATGCAAGCAGGCTTCTTCTCATTAAATTAAAAGGCAAGAAAATGCATGCTCCTCAGAGAAGCAAATTGGATCACAGGCTCTAGGAGCAGTGAAAAGGGAGAATCTTATAAAAGTTTACAAAATCTGAAAGGAGGCTGGGAAGAAGATGGGCCAGGCTCTTCTCAGTGCCATTCATTGAAGGATAAGAGGCAGCAAGCACACACACAAGAGGTTTCCCCTGAACATCAGAAACTTTTTTTTGCTGTGAGGGGAGCAGGTTACTCAGAGAGGTTGTGAAATCTCCATCCATGAAGGTAAAAACTGTATGGACACGACCCTGGTTGATCAGATGGTCTTGAGAGGTTCCTTCCAAACCCAACAGTTTGTGATTCTGTGGATTCTGAGTCAAACTTCACTGTCTCCTGAAATGAAGTGTCCTAGAGGCTCATGTAAGCAGTTCCCATATCCAGTCACTTCTGGAAGGATATCAATAGGATATAAGCTGGCACAACCTCTCAGCTGCTCCTCTCCTAGCACACATGATCTTATATTTGTGTCCCAAGTAAGGAACCGCCAAAACAACTATTGCTGCCAACTTTATGTTTAATGAGGGAACTCACTGCTAGAGTGCTTCAATAACACATAGTTATATACTGAATCTACCTCACCTGAATCACCTAGACAGATCCAAAACTGTGAAGAGAAACATTGGGGACTGGATGACTAATTGAAGAGAGGTCACACTGAAACAATCCATATCAACTTATAGAGCAGCAATATTAGGATAGCATATGTAATTTAATTAGTGAGAAAAACTTTGTGCTTCTACTACAAGTTTTAAATGCATACATAATTTCATGCACATTCGTCACTTTATCACAGTCAAGAAGAATATATAATCATAATTTGGGGTGAGGAGCTGTAGGTTTGGCAGGAATTCTCTTTTATTCCCTGCTATAAATTTGAAAAGATCACAGGCAAAGTTTTGGGGGAAGGGAAGAGGAAAAAGTTTTAACTTTAATTAGAGCCAGATTACCCACTGCTGTACAGTTTACTGCAGTAGTATTTAACCTGGATAACCCTTGTTAAGGCTTACATCTGGTTTCCTAAGGAGGTCCAGGTAAAGGGGAAACATTGTACTGCAACTCAGCATTTTGAACACAGACTTGGTAATCAATTTCTTTAACATTTTAAATTTTATTTAAGGAGAAAGTATATAAAACTGATAAATTTCAAAGTAATCTACATAGTACAGTAGCAGGCAAAAAAATAATGTATAAAAGGGAAATATAAGATGCAGACAGATACTCTCCCTATAGTATTTCCTATTTTACTGATTTAATGTATGGTCCCAAACACACTAAAACCAGCAGCCTCCAACAGCATGGTTATCCTGGATTTTTTATGGTGTATTGTTATACTTCATTTTTCTGAAAAGTAGAAAGAATCTATAGGCACTATGTATTCCACAGTCCTCTTGCCTTTGAAAAGGTCTCTGTACTGCCCTGACATACTCTTTGTACAGAACATATGCAGGAGTTTTCTATCCTAGATTGATTCTTTTAACTGGTTGTTCCTGTTTTTTATACACCAGCAAAAAAAAAAAAAAAAAAAAAAAAAAAGAAAAGTAATATCTTGTTTCCATAACCAAGCTTGCTCCTTGAGATGATCCAAGCTTGTCTTCAACATGGGTCTCCAGTTACAGCTCCAGCTATGCTGTGCTCCCATGTAATACATTATATAAACTATTTTAAATCTAGAAAGTGACTCTACAGGGTTGCAACAGCTGTCAAGCCACTTGCATTTGTGAAGGGATGGGAAAAAAGCAAATTCCAAACGTATCTTCTCTCAAAAAGTCATATTCTGCACTGGGATTGCAGATTCAGCTAGTAACCATGGGACAACAACACCCAGACTGAGAAATTCTCAATATTTACAAAGTTACAAATCAAGACAATGTACTTGGTGGGTTTTTGGTGGAAGACTTTTTTTGGTCTTTTTTGTGCAGCACATGTGACTACTACTTTTCAAGATATTGATTTCCTATGCCAGTCTTTTTAAATAATCAATCTATATTGTGTAGCTGTTGGGTGTGTTTGAGTGATATGATCTTGCCAAGGAGGGAGTGGAGTGCCTTGTATAGAATAAACTTTATATTACTTAATATATAAAGATGAAGCATAATCAGTCATTTGCCTGTGGTGACTCATGATAATTACTGTATTAAACTTTGATAACAGCATTTTTTCCTCCCCTCTGTCTCATCTTTCCCTGCACTACCCTCAGGCTTCAGCAGTCTTTACCAGCCTTCTGGTAATATTCTGTTTTGTACAGTGCCAGTAATGCTGTCTATCATCTCAGGTCTCTGCTTCCTGGAATCATTAATACTGTGCTTGGGAAATTATTTGAGGCAGAAGGCTCCACAATTGTACTTACTGGTTCAGCCTGGTTCCCTGAAATTAGGTTTAGTGCATTTTCAAAAGGAGAATTTTGCAGATAGGAGCCCAAATGGATTTTCAACTAGGCTTCAACCTTTTTGAAACCTATGGATGTTGAATAGTCTTTTACTAGTTGCCATGCCAACTGACACCAGAGAAACACTCTGCTGTGTGTTCATCCCCTAGAAAGCTTCACCAGATGTCTTCAACAAATTGCCATGAAAAGACTTGGGTCTGTCAGTCTTGTTAGGAGATAAAAATCAGACTGAAATGTCCCTGCCTCCACTTCTGATAAAACTAGCCCATAAAATATGTAGACCTGCAGTACTCTCACAGAAAACCAGCAAAATCTTTCACCCCCAGCCTAACTCCCCCTCACTTCCTGTAGCAAGATTTTTGAAATATTTATGTCCTTATTTCTACATGGAGCACAAGGCCATTATGCTTTGCAGCTGACATCGTCTGGCAGTGCAAAGCTAGAAGCATCTGGTTGGCAGCAAAGAAAGAGAACAAGTTGATAAATTATTGATTTACATAAATCAACACCCTTTAAATATTGGTCTTTTGAAGAAAAAAACCCTTTTTTTAAGTGTCAACTAGGAAAGTGTTAAGATGATAAACACCTTATCAGGTGCTTTGAGATTTTCTGTCCTTACCTCAGACACCAAATATATCTTTGCAATATACTGTCATTCTATGGTGGGGCAGTACAGAAAGACGAAAATATTTGTCTTTTTTTCTTAGTGATTAAGTCCTTCAGTTCTTTTTTCCTTTTTTTTTTGTTTTTAATTTTTTTTATAATCATGTCTTTGCAAGAAATACCACTGTGTTCAAACACTTAAAAACACAGCAAATGAGGTCCAAGACTTAGCAATGTTTCAAACGTGTTCCCCTCAGGATGACCTGAAGAAACAGCAGAAGTCATAGGTAGACAGCACCTTGAGAGAATGGTTCATTGCTTTTACTGCATATGTATGTACATATATATATATACATTCACATATAGAGCTACAAACACATATACATGCAGATTTTGGGCACTGAGGATACTGTATCAAATGCAGGAGAGCATGATTTGTGTGAATATTCTAAAGTGAATTTCTAGAAGATAGTATATCACAAAATATTTCATTCTGTTCTTTCAATGCTTGTCAAATTATCTTCATAGGAGACCAAAGTGCATCTTAATTAGGAGCTATATCATTATTTATTATACATAGTTCATATGTATTGCAATTTTTACATTGAAAATAAAAGTGGTTTATTGCATGTAGTTCACCTAACCTTTAAAAGTAAAGGAATATTAATTTTCTATTTTATATATTTCATTTTTGTCAAATGTTATTCTTTCATACTATTCTGTTACGCATGAAACATCTCCTAACACTAAATATTTTGTGGTTTTTTATTACATGATTTGCATATACTCAAAAACCCTCAGCTCGTCATCCAACTATGCTTTTCCACAAAGATGATCCTTAGAGATGTCATTGTTGCCCAAAGCATCAAAATACATTCTTATGTGCAAAATTTTCCTTTTGAAAAATGCATTTAATTTTCAGACTGTTCAGGGAATAAGGCTGAACCTGCAAGTACAATTTTGGAGTTTTCTGTCTCACCTGGGCATTCACAGAAAAGTATTGATGTGAAATCTCTGTCTTGGCTATTATCAAGACGTGAAAGCTGCAACATGAAACGGTTCCTTCTTCAATCCCCCATCACTGCTTCTTCTGGGAGGAGGAAGGTCTGTTGCTGCTGTCCTTCCACAAGGACAAATTCCAGCAGAAAAGATGTTAGGAGGTCTGCTATCCAGGCTTCTGCCACCTGTTCCTCCCAAGAGCCACCACTGAGAAGACTGAGCCATATGGCTCAAAACTTCTGAGGATGCAGAGCACACTGACTCTCTGGGAAACCTGCTGACTCCACCAGGACAAGGGTTTCCTTTTATCTCCACTTTGAGCTAGTCATGTTTTAGTGTACACCTACTGGTTCTCATGACACCATCAGGCTGTGCACAGCCTGCCCCTGTCTGCCCAAAATGCAGAAGGATACTCCCTTCTCCAGGCTGGGGCAGCCCAGCCCCTCAGGGTCACCTCACTGTGCAGGTGCCCCAGCCCCTGAGCATCCAGGTCTCTGCTGGTCTCACAGCAGCCTGGTAAAGTCCCTCCTGAACTGGGGAGAGTTTCCCCTCTGAGCCAGAGGCAGTATCTAGGTGTGTTCCAAAATGTGCCAAGTCAAGGTGGGTCCTCCCACGCCTCCACCTCCTGGCTGTGCTCCTCCTGCTGCTGACAGTGCAGTCTGCACTCTGTCCTTGGCCCCTGGCTGCAAGGGCTGGGCTTGGTGTTTATTTCTTCGTTCTGAACTGCACAAGATCCATTCCTCCAGCATGACCCAGTTCCTCTGGATGGCATTCCCGCTCTCCAGAGCATCAGCTGCTCCCCTTAATGTGGTACCACCTGCCAGCCTAAGAAGAAAGTGTTAATTTACCTGCTTTTGGCTCTGGAAAATGTTACAAAGTGGGATAGATCCCAGGACAGAGACATGGTTCTCCACATGTTAACAGTTTTCACATAAAGCATGTGTAGAAAATATTGTTAACCACTATCCTCTGCATTTGTTCTGGAAAAAGATAATACAATTTAGTCACAGTGCAAAATTTGCCTCCCTCCTAAATGAGAAATCAAACTCAAAAACTCTACTCACAGAGGTATATTGCAGAAAGTAGAAAAGTTTTAGAAGCAGAACATTGCCACTTTAATCCTGATAATACATCACTATGTTACATGAAAGATATTAATGTAGACCCAACACACCTCAGACAGAAACTCCAAAATAATGCATCTACACATTCTTATGAGAAGAAATTAAAGCACATGACTTCCATAATCTGAAGTTTCTATTTCTAAAAACTTCTCTCAATTAATAGTTTTTTCTTCACTGTTGAAGAACTAAAGAGTTTTTGGAAAGGAGCCCCTTCCAAAATTGTTTTTTAAAACTTACAGCTCTGGAAATTGCATTGAAATATATCGTGATACTACCTACTGCAGCACATATAAATATCTAAGTAAAAATTTCCTAAAACTTTGTACTGTATTAAACATAAATGTGCATTAGTGTATTTTCTGTGTGAAGTGGTTTAGTTGTTTTATAATATTTATACTAGTCTACCAAACGTTTTTCCACTGGCAGCCATAGTGAAGACTATTAATACTTTAAATTCTTCGTAACTCCTGTTCCTTATGGTTAATTTTTTTTTGTTGTTCATGATAGAGATCTGTGCCAGAATTTAAGCAAACACCCATGACATTCTTGCAATGATCTATGATACTGTACTACCAAACAAGAAAAATTCACTGATATAACTAAAGCAGAAAATTAAAGACCCTGGGTCCTGAAAATAGACATGAAATTTGGGCAAGGTGATTTTTAAAGAATGTAAAGGTGGCAAGAACAAGAGTAACCTCTTCTGAGAAAAAACGAACAGAGCCATCAAGAAGACTTATTAATAAGAACAAGAAAAGTGCTAATTGATGTGTCATTGCCTCAGAGTGGTTTTTTCTGTTTCTACAACTCAAAACGTGGAAACAGAGTAGCAGAAACAAATAATACAGAAGACCAAATCTTCAAGTCCTCATGGAAGATGCCATCATGTTTACATCTTACAAAAGCTTATGTTAAACCCTTTCAGAGTAACAGAGTTCTTCAGGATGTGCAGGGCTCTTTGATGAATGCTCCTTTACAGCAGAAGGGCAGCCTTTACTTGTCCCTGCTTGATCTCAGCAGTGTGAAACAGTTGCTGCTGCTCAAACACGTGTTTGTGATGCCTCCAGTTCCATTTTCAAGCACCTGCCATGCCTGCAGCAAGCTGTTGTCTTGCAGGCTGTGAAGACCTCTGATTTCTCCAGCACTTCACTAACTTTCTATCTTCATCTCTGGTCTGATGTGATCAGGACATAAATGTCCTTGAATAGTTTGGGGCTAATCCCTTGCACCCAGGGAAAGATCAGCTGAATGACAGGATTACAACTTCACACACACAGAAATGTGGAAGTGACCCCCAAAGTCAGTCTTTAGAGAAAAAAGAATTTTCCAGTCTCAGAAAGGAAAAGTGAAGAGCCCTTTAACATGGTAATCAACTAATGATGGGATTACTCTCAAAAAATCTCTTTTAAAATAGTGGGAGGAGCACCATCTTTTGCATCAGACACTAGAAGGCAGTGCAGGACTTGTGATGCAATCTAGAAATAAGGCAAGGAAAGGTTTTCTTATAGAGTATTGGCTTATATACTGACTGGTATGTTTGAAAAAGAGCTTAATTTTTCCAGTTTCAGTTTTGATGCATATTTCAAGGACTGAATTAAACTGAATTGAAATTGCACTGGTTATTAGATATTTTGATAAAACTCTGCCATTAGAATTAGCATATGGAAACATCTGTAGAAAGTTGTGTTACAAAGGTTGAGCTCTCTGGGATAAAGAATATTTAAAATGGTGTATTTGGTCTTATCCAAGAACATCATTAGTTTCTTCTGTTTCTTTCTCTTTTATCCAGAGATATCCAGACACAAGAAACACAGAATTCTTTCTGTTAAAGCATTTTATATGAAGAAAGGAGAAAAACCAGAGAAATTACTTTCCAGAGCAATGGCCTCCTGCTAAAGATCAGGTGCAGGAAGATTGGTCCAGTGCTTTGCAGAACCACAAAAAGGCCCAGGACTGGCAGGGAGGACAGACCTGCTCAACAGTTGGACAGATTCACAAAAGTTTGCACAAGCAAGGTGTGAGAGGACTGAGGTTTCTGGGAGATGGGGACAAGAAGCTGCTCTTGAACAATGTGTGACTCTCATGTCTTTTCTCTGAGATATATCAGATGTATCAGGATACTGCTGAGGTTCCTTTTTCTTCAGAAATAAGATGTCATGAAGGAGATCTAAATGGTGTTTATTCTTAAAGCAACTGTACTGTTCTTTGCTGGTTAATCATTTAAATATAACATTCTGAGGTAAAACCATTGGAAACATGAATCCAAAAGTGCAAGGCTTGGTTTATCATTATAATGCACACATTATACCAGCAAGAGTTTTACTACTTTTAACATAAGAACACAAATATTTTTCAGGGGCTCAATTTCTTCAGTTTTAAGAAGTTACAGTGTCAAACCTGTAAACAAGGCCATACCACTCATGCTGAGCTCCAGACTTTTCTGCTGGGCACTCAGAACAAGACATGTTTTCTGTACTACCCAGAGCAGAAATCTTCTTCTTGTTCTAGTCTCTGAGTACATAGCTGACATCTAATAGTACCTGTTCGCTTTTTTTTTTCTGAACTAGGTGAACACCTAATGTGGATTAGATTACTTCCTGAAGGTATTTCAACTCCATTTGAGAAAAATTATACAATTTATGAAGTAGCAGGTATTAGGGAGGTAGCATTGCACCTTTTCAAGGAAACCTCCAAACACTAACCCTTCTTCCCCATGAAGAAAGCAGAAACTTGCATTATAACTAGGCAATATTACTTTTCTTCTAGGAAATTATATGGCATAAGAAAGAAGTGCATATAAAAACCCCCATAATTTAAAACCCTCCTCTCTACCAAAGATGGTTGTGATGAGGGAATTTTCTTCATGGATACAGAGTTTTTACTTGTTTGTCTTTTAAAAGATCTAGTTGTTTATCCTTCACATGCATTTTTCAA